>NC_057797.1:321719320-321810669 GCF_018294505.1 Triticum aestivum
TGGCTTTCCACACAGCATTATCACGGATAATGGTACTAATCTGTCCAAGGGTGAGATGGAGGAATTTTGTCAATGTGAGCATATCCGGCTTGATATAGCGTTAGTGGCTCACCCCCAGTCTAATGATCAAGCTGAGAGGGCAAATAAAGAAATTTTGAGAGGTATCAAACCCCTGCTTATGGTTCCTTTAAAGCGGACACCGGGTTGTTGGGTGGAGGAGTTACCTTCTGTGTTATGGAGTATCAACACTACACCAAACAGATCGACAGGTTATACACCTTTCTTCATGGTTTATGGAGCAGAGGCGGTTCTTCCTAGTGATATCCATCATGACTCGCCCCGTGTGGTGGCTTACGTTGAAGCTGACAATGAGAAGGCACGTCAGGACTCACTAGACCTGTTAGATGAGGAGCGTGATCTCGCAGCGGCATGTTCTGCGATTTATCAACAAGATCTCCAGCGTTATAATAGCCGTCGGGTTAAAACCAGAACTTTTCAAGAGGTTGATCTGGTGCTCCGGCTCATCCAGGATCAAACTGATATGCACAAGTTATCCCCACCTTGGGAAGGACCTTTTGTGGTCAGCAAAACCTACACAACGGGTCATACTACATTATCGATGTTCGAGAGCACAAGGACTCACGTAAATCGGAGGAGGAGACCAAGCGGCCATGGACTGTAGCCCTTCTTCGGCCTTACTATAATTGAGCCACAGGCTCTTCTTATGTACATACTTGACAATGTATATATTATATAATAAACCGGAGCCTCGGCTAAAGCGGGGTCTCTGTTCTTTTCTACATCATGTGTGGTTCCACACAGGCTTCTACTGACAAAGCGGAGTTTTATTAACCCGGCCCATAAGGCCACACAGATATATAGGAAGTCACTAGGGGGCTTGGTTGTCTTCACACCATAGCTACACCTCTTGATCGGTTTAAAACCAAAAAGGGATATCACTAGGGGGCTTGGTTGTCTTCACACCATAGCTATAGCTCTTGATAGGCTTAAAGCCAAAGGGAAATTATGTGGAACCAGAGAGAGTATGTTGCATTAAGCACAACTCAAACATAGGTAACCACTGAGCACAGCTCAAATATTACCTGGGGGCTCCTTGCTTCTCAAAGAACAATGAGCTTGCACCCTTAAAATAGGCTATCAAGCCAGGCTTGGAAGCCAGGTGAATTCACCTAAAACCCCGGGTTATCCTATATCTTTAAGTAAGCCACTCCATCCAGGTAAACCTGGTATGACCCATCGAACGTTTGACAAGTCAATCTCATGGACCCTGAACTTGTCAAAGTTAAAATGGTGATTGGTTAAAGATTGAGGTCCATCTTAAAAGGCTTTGCAAAATGCTTTAACTCAGCGGCCTGGCAGCCCATGAAAAGCCTCGATTTAGGGCCTCGCAGCCCATGAAAAGCCTTGTATATTTATTTTTCATTTGCTGTTTTTTAATATCTTTTGATAAGGGATTTATGAATATTTCTGATAAACCGGTGTTTATTACAACCCGGCATGGCTTTCAACGCTCAGTTGTTAGTACATGATCAGTTATAAACCGGCAGCAAATTGCTCCGGTCTGGTTTTGGCTACAGGTCACCAGCATTATATGAACAAACCGGTGTGGTTTTACGTGAATCGGCAAGAGGGAAAGGAGACATCAACCCTACAGATGGGTATTTTCACTCCTATTATACCAATAGTTGGTCAGCCAACGAAGATATATCACAGGTATCATTTATTTTATATCTAGTTAATACAAATCTTGGTTATCCATCCAAGTTATGTATATATATTTTTGGGCATCATGACCCGTCCAGTGGTAAACCACTAGGACACTTTTAAGTTCTTATATGGAGGAACATAAAGGACTATGCATAAATAGATCCCAGAGGAAGGACAAGTTTTCAGTATTAAGCAACAGAAAACATGCTCGATGGCATGGCAGATAAGGTGTTCATGCTATCCAATTACAAGGTGCTTTCAACACCCCAAATTGAATAAGTGTTTTCAAAGGAGTGGCAAACTACAGCTGATAAACCGGCGACGGGTTTAGGATTCTTCATCGGGACGACTTGACGATTGAGGGTCATCTTGCGCGTTCACATTCTCTTCATCCCTCCCCAGACACTGGAAATCAACCGTTGACCAATCGATTCTGGTTAAAGCTTGAAAAACGGCCTCTTCATGAATGAGGTTGGAGGGGTCAATGTCAAGAGCATAAGTATGCTTACGGATTGGCGGCACAAGTTCTTCAAAATTATGAATTAACGCGTGCTGTCTTTTTCCCTCAGCATCATAAACCGGTTGAAAATGAGATAGATCGGTAATCTCCGCTAGTTTGCTTGCTATCGGCCGCATCTCCTTTGTCAGCCTTCGGAGATCGTCGTTATTTAAGTCTGAGCCATCTTCTTTCACACTAGGACAGCCTTTGATGATATCTGCCGGTTCAAGATCCAGAGTCCATGCCTTAGCCCGGATTAGCGCAGTCAGCGCACCTGACCTTGTGGCCGATCTCTTCAGTTTGTTGATCCGGGAAGGCAGCACGGCCAGCTTTTCGATAGTTTCTTTTATTAGCGATGGCGGAGGCTTGTTATATACTGTAGTGCAAATGGCTCGCTAGGATCCAGAGAACAGCTGTTCTATCAAGGTATAGGCCGCTTTAAGCTTCATCTCCATGTCAGCGCCCAGGTGAGCAATGCGGGTCCCTGTCATGGTTAAACATCAGTAAACCGATCATTGATAAGATATTATGAGTTAGACAAACTGCATGAGAGGGTACTTACCAAACACAGCAGAATTCATGGCGTCAATCTGCCGCTTTAAGCCAGTCAGTTCTTCAACCACCGGCTTTAGGTCTGCCTCTGCATTCTCGGCCTTTTTTGTCAAACCGCCCTTTTCTGTCTCCCAGTCTGTACGCTCTTTGTTGAAGGTCTCTTTCAGCCTTTCCATGGCTGCTAGGAGATTTGTTAACACCTCCTTGGCCTTGGAAGCCTCTGTTTGCTTAAATTTGACGTTCTCCTGAAGGTCCACGGTTTGAGCATCCTTTTTACTCAGCTCAGCCTACAAAGTTGAGGTATATCATCAAAACAGGTTATGAAGTACCAAGCGTATAATGAGTTATGCACTTTGTACATGGGGGCTAATGCCTATTTACTCTATCATCAACATATTTTTCACAAGTCTCAAGTACAATGCAAGCATTATTCTTAACACTTGGGGGCTAATGTACATCTGTGCAAAGTTGGCGCATTGATTCAAGACCCGGTTTACCTGGCAAAGATAAACCGGCCCTTGAACGATGACTTGACATATGGAGGATCGGCATGCAAGGATTAAGATATTACAAAGTCCCGGTTTATGATTAACATCATAAACCAGTCATTGGGGGCTACTTGGGATGATACTTGTACTTTGGATTTAAGAAAGGAAAAGTGATGACAATACCTCATAGCGTTCCTTCATCAAGTTCACCAAACCGGCTTCATAATCACGGTTTGAGTGTTGACGGTTTAGAAAACCGAAGTGGAGTTCTTGAGCACTGAGATGGGCGTAGCTTGACAAGCCAGTGCTCTATTTGCCTTTTTCCATGGCAGCACGCTCTTCCTTGGCACTATGTTTCGCCAATATAACAGGATGGCCAGGAGAGCTGTGGCTCATACCGGTAATGAGAACATCGCCTTCTTTGTCTCCAGCAGTCTTTGCTGGAGTTGATGGAGTGTCAGTAGCTCTCACCGGACTAGAAGACCTATCATCAGCCCGAATTGGATCTGCCGGTTCATCATCAGGCACAGCAGTGTCAGCTTCTGGTTGGTCATCAATATTGTGATCTTGAGGGGGTGGTTGATCAAAAGTAGCTTCAGGATTCGGACCCTCCGGTTCAACCGTTTGTTTCGGTTCAACCGTTTGCTCCGGTTCAAGAACCACCTGGTCTTCGGGCGGATTGTTCACCCGAGCCTTTTTGCTGGGTCTGGCTTTAGCTCTAAAACAGAAAAAGATGTGAAAGTTAAGTATAGTATATAAAGTATGGAAACATCAATAGAAGGGGTTGAAGTACTTACCCAGCTATAGTTTTGAGAGGAGGAACTTTGGTCGTTGTTGACTCGCTAGAGGATGAGGGAGGTGTCACTTGATAATTTGAATCGGACGGATTAAGAGGTTGTCGGAAATAACCTGCCTTGGGATAAGAATTGTCAGAAGTGGGTGAGACCTCAGATCGGTGCTTTCAAACCGGGGTGTCAGGTAAACCGGTCGAAGTGACCTTTTGGCCGCTGTGCCGGGTGGTGCGGCGAGCCTCGTGTTGCTGCGTCTTCAAAATAAATGTTGGATCCAAGTGAGCAAGAGGATGAGAAAAGCTTACTTTTCGGACCGCTTGACGATTTTTTTGTGTTGGCATAGTGTCTGAACCGGAGGAAAGGATAATTACCTCTACATCGTCAGCTTGTCTGCCCTCCACGTCCTCGTGGTAAGTATCATTGTCAATGAGATGTATGAAAAGGGAACCAAGTGAATCAAGTTCTACCTCAACTTCCGGTTCATCTAGGTCGTCATCCAGTTCCATACTGATGCGTTCAGGTGCTTTCCGCTTTGTGGTTTTCTTGATGTCTTTGGTTTTAGGGCGGGCAGTTTTTGCCGCTTTCTCTCGAGGTTTCTTCTTCCAAAATGAATCATCACCCTGTTAAAGGTGAAAAGAAGGATATTTAAGGATTGTACACTATAAGGATATTAAGTGTAAAGCGGTGGAAAAATACTCACAGTAGGCGGTTTCTTTTGCGTATAAAAAGGGGCTAGCCCGGTTTGGCGACAGACAACTTCCGATTTGTTCAAAATCTTCTTGACGGCATCAGTGACTTCTTCATCTATTAGCTAAATATTGATATGACGTTGGGAGTCTTCTAATTCACCAGTATACTCAAACATTAAGCAGGAGCGGCGACTTAGTGGCAAGATACTCCAAGATATCCAACAACGGACAAAGTCTACACCTGTTAAACCGTTGGCCAAGAAGGCTCTTAGCTGGGCGAGTTGAGGTGCATACGGGGCAAGCCGGTGGGCACGGTAACCCGGCAGAGGGTTCTCCTCTTCAGGGGAGGTGTCTTTACGGTAGAACCAAGTTTGATTCCACTCCTTGGGGTGACTTTGCAGCTTGGAGTGAGGGAATTCAACCTCTTTTCTTTTTTGAATGGAGACGCCACCAAGTTCAGTGTTGGGTCCGTCTACAAATTCAGTATGCTGATTCAGATGGAAGAAATCCTGGAACAGCTCAACAGTTTGTTCTTCTTGTAAGTACACTTCACAGAAGACTTGAAAGTTGCATATATTGGATACCGAGTTGGGTCCAATATCTTGAGGGTGGAGCTGAAAACTGGCAAGCACATCCCGGAAAAACTTCAATCCGGGTGGTTTGAAGCCACGGCCTATGTGATCAACAAACACCACTGCTTCACCCTGTTTGGGAGTAGGAGGATTCTCCGGTCCAGGAACTCGCCACCGGATCTCATTCTTTTTTGGTAAGGTATCAATTTTGACCATTCCATTAAGTTCCTCCTCAGTAACCTGGGAGGGAGCCCAGTTGTAGGAATAAAACTGCTTGGCCATTGCAAGTGAAAAGCTGAAAAGAAATACCGGTTTACAATTCATTCATGGTGGTGTATAAGGTGCAACGGGATGAAGAAATCCAAGTATGTAAATTTCGTAAACCGGAGACTGACACAATGATGAATGACAAAGCGATAAACAGAACAAAGGTATACTCATACTGTTATACCAGAGTATGACAACGGAGATAAAGGGATTGCCGGTTTACAAGGGGAGTAATGGTATGTGATAGATTGCTCTCTACAAAGGTAAACCACCTATTTGATAAAGAAGATGCATATCTAAAGCAAGGACGACTAAATAGTGTAAAGCAAGTTTCACAAGATTACATGGTAATTTTGGATCTATCGTAAGACAGGAAAAGTAAAAATATTTAGACCTAAAAAGGTTAGTCCTGAAGCGGTTCACAAAAGTCCAGATCAGTTTTTATGCGTATAAGGGTTTGTTGTGATAACAGAAGATAAGGAATGCTAATAAATATTACACGAAATGAATCAAACTTGAGGTGTTTATCCATGGACTAAGGAGGAACAGGGAAGAACAGTGCCGAAGCATCGATGAACAATCAAACCCTAGGTAGATCTACAAAGGAGGAAAGGGGAGGACTTACAGCGGCTGTTGAAGGAGCGGAGGTATGCCGCGGCTCTCTGGTACAACCAGGTCGATGCAGTGGCCAACATAGAGGCGGAAGTGAAGCTCGGCGACCGTGGCAGCACTCGGGTGCAGAGGCGTCGCGAGGAGGAAGAAGAAGCGAAGGGACAGAGGGAAAAAAGGAAATGACCCGTGGCCCTATTTATAAGGTAAGGTGGGAGGTAACAGGCGCGAGAATCAATGGGCCAGAATATTGGATACCTAACAGGAGCGGTCGCCTCAATTGTCGGAGGCTCATTAACTTTAGGTGAGATGTATCATTTTTAAATAACAAGATAACATCATGGCGATTAAACATGATCCTGGAGTATGACGTCATGGCGGATTACAAGATCAAGGTGAAGAGGCAAGGGAAGAATTTTTCTAAGTGTTGAAGATTGACATGAACAAGTTCAAATCAATTCGGGGCCTAATGTGGGGGATATTACTACTGGACGTAAACTGGTCAGGAGTAGCCGGATTAACTCCAAGAAGATCATAAGCCCATGAAGATGTGAGGATGGTGGCGCTTTACGAAGGCCCAAGGCCCAAAGGTGAGTTAAGGCCTATAGATGTAAACCGACTTTCTCATGTAACTTGTATTGTAAGATAGGAAGGAAAGAGACCAAGCCAGACACGTTTATGATCCGGCCTCGGGACTCTGTAACTCACGGGCGTCAACCTATGTATATAAAGGGACGACCCGGCAGCGGTTTAGAGACAACACATAACAACTCAAGAGCCAGGCAAAGCGGATTCGCTCCCTGGTCATCGAAACCCCAGCAATACCAAGCACAACTAGACGTAGGCTTTTACCTTCGTTGTAGGGGCTGAACTAGTATAAAACCCCTCGTGTCCCTTGTCCGGTTTAACCCCTTTAAGCTAACCCGTAGCGATGGCTCCACAACTAAGTCCTTTCCCGAGGACATCTGCCGTCACAAACCCACGACATACACCGACGCCGGCAAAACCCGCGAAGCCCCACACCCTCCTCCATCCGCCACCTAGCCGGAGCCTCTTCCCCGACAACATCGTCGACAGCAAGACCTCGACGTCCCTCATCCACCATACCGGATGAGCATGCATCGTCGGTCTGGTCGTCCCGCCGGTTCAGCCACCCCGTCCTCCACATCCAAGGAGCTACCCCCACGTTCCCCTCGTCTTTCGCGCCACCTCCATTCCCACACCGCCATCTTCACCTGCACCACCGGAAGAGCACCATCATCACCGTTTCCTCGGATGAAGCTGTGGCCCAATCGGCTCCACCAAAGAGGTTGTACACTAATCGTCGCATTTTCTTCTTGATTCGATATCACGGTGCTGTCGGCGCTCGGTCCCGAGCCGACATGACGCGGCTCCATCCACGCCGGCGCCGCCGGCCACTTCCTCCACGGTCTCGCTCTCTCGGTGGCGGCATCCACATCAGTAGGAGCTGTTGCTGCTTTAGCTCTCGCTCACACTGTTGTTGTGCTCTTGCTCTCGGTCCCCTGCCTGGTCTGCTCTTGCTCTTGCTCGCACTTCTGTTCTTGCTCTTGCTCTTGCTCGAGTTGCTGTTCTTGCTCTTGCTTGCGATGCTGCTCCGATTTAGCTACACTTCAGTCGACTGAATCTACTTTTGGGTCAGTCGATTTTTAGGGCGGGGGGGGGGGGGGGGGGGGGGGGCTCGCCGGAGTTAAGGAAGAACCAGCCGCAGCGGGGAGGAGGGCTCGCCGGAGAGGTACCCCACTAGCTATCTTATGGTTCAGGATGGGGGCGGTGGTCGCCGGCGGTGGTGGGGCGGTGGCGTGGGGATCGCCGGAGAAAAATCTCCGCACGGGGGGGGGGGGGGGGTCTACAAGGATGGTTGGGGGGCGGCGGACCAGTGGTGGGGAGTGTTGTTGGGGCGGGCGGGGCGGCGCACCGCCGGCCGTGGGCGGCGGGGGGCAGCTGTTTGGCCGGTTGTGGCTGGCGGCTCAGGGGGTGGAGGTTGAAGATGAACTGCAGGCCCTTGATTTCGTATCCAACGGCTGCAAAATCGACTGACCAGAGATGAAAAGTCAGTTGACTAACTTGTAGCCTCACCTCTAGTGTAGTCAGTTTCGACGGTAAAATTCAGTTTCGACAGCAAAATTCACTTTTGACAGTTAAGTTCAGTGACGATAGTTGAATTTAGTTTCAACAGTTAAGTTCAGAGATGAGCGGCTAATGTATACATCTAGCACTTTTTGGTTATGTATTTTACGTCATCTATTGGAGATGCTATTAGAATTCCACTCAGGTTAACGCTGTCTCTCTTGTCCTGCTTCAGCCTCAGCGCCGTACAACTCACCGGAGCTGCTCCAATGATGAAACCCTCCATCACAGCGGAGCAGTACCTCGGGCTCCATCTCCAGACGCCTAAGATCTTCTTCCCTCCTCCGATAGCCAAGTCAGCCAGAGAATCCTCACCGGCAAACCCAATCACGCTGAGATCGACATGGCTTCTCCAAAGAGGTTGTACACTTCTTGTGGTTTGACTTAATCTCAACATGCTTCTTTGCATCCTGTGATCTTCCAATTCTTGTGAACCAAACATCCAGATTGGCAGAAATCCTGTGTTTTTAAATTCTCTGTTTTGCATGTGCATTCCTATCCTATTCCTATCTATTTCCTATCCCTGCATTGTTAGAATCCTCAAATTCGAACAAGCCCTTACACAATTACTTATGTTACAGATATGTGTCAAAGAAAACCTTGTGTGGTTTGTCCTGCTCCTGCGGTGTTGTGTTCCAACCCAGCACAGCTGCTCCAACGACGGAAGGGTTCACCACACAAGGGATCCGACTGTCTTTCGCCGCCTCAGATCTTCTTCCCCGCCGCCGGCAGCCATGACAACTGCATTACCATTATCAACTGAGCAGATGACCTTGAGGACTACACGGGTCCGCAAGAGAGGTCACACTCTTCCATTTCTGCTTACGTTATGCATCGCCTAATATGATGACATGCTACTTTATCGTCGTGTTCACCTATTAGACTGCGACTCCGGTCCAAACTTATGCTGAAACTTGAGTTTTGAAATGGTTGTGGGGTACATATTGGGGCAGCAATCAGTACTATCTGTCTACTATCTGGTTAATCTTGGGTGTCTACTATGAGTTTCATGTTGGGTGCAAACAAACATTGAAGGAGCCATTATCTATATTTTTTAACTAAAGCTATTATCTTCCTGCTATCATTTGTTTTGGGTCTATCCACAGTTTGCTACCATCACTCTGGATTTGTGCATGCACTCCTTACATAATCTCACTATGTTTTATTCCTATGCATTTTAGTTATTGTACACAATGGAACTGAACATGTAGAGCAAAAGAGACGAGCCTTGCGTGGCAATAAAATTTCATGTAGACGTCGCTCCATGGTGGGCGCAAAGGCAGCCCCCCTCCACCCATTTCGGATCGTAATCAAGAGGAAGATAACTGTTCTAAGGGGGATTTAGAAGGAGAAGACCACTCCTTTTTACCCCATGAGGACTTCGCTCTAACTTGGCATGCTGATGTTGGTAATATCATGCATATGGTGCCTTGCATTGCTTACTGTATACATCAAAGATGTCATCTGCTTTGTTTAGACATGCTTTGTATCAATGCCATCTGTTTAGTTTCTTTATCGTATATGTGAATCATGCAATGCCATCTTGTTTAGCCAGGCATCATATATGTGAATTTTGCAATGCCACCCTAGTTAGCCAGTCATCTTATCTGTGAATTATAGCATGACATCATTTTTATTACGTGTTAAATTTGTCAACAATTTTAGTACATTCAATTACTCTTCCTGTGCATCAGCCATTCGGCACGGTCATGGAAAAATCTGGAGTGGAAACAAGGTCTTCAGAGCAGACAATGCTATCTGACGAAGCGCATGTCTTGCTGGTTACAGATAGCTCCTCAGAGGAGGATTCAGAGACAGATGACCAGTCCTATCCCCCCCCCCCGAGGTGCATGCTCTAACTTGGCAGGGTTATGATGCTCATATCGTGCATATGGTATCTTGCATTGTTATATCATTTGTGAACGCCACCTGTTTAGTGTCTAATTACCATATATGTGAATTATGCAATGCCATCTTGTTGCAAGACATTATATATGTGAATTATGCAATGCTATCTTGTTGCAAGGCATTATATATGTGAATTATGCAATGCCATGCTGTTTAGCCAAGCGTCATATATGTGAGTTATATCATGTTGTCCTTTTTTTGTATTTCTCATTGCTTTTATCGACAATGTTTGTATATTCAAATGCTCTTCCTGTTCATCAGCCATTTGAATTGGTGATGGATAAATCTGGAGTGAAAACAAGGTTTTCAGAGCAAACAATGCTACCTGGTGAAGCAGATATCTTGTTGGTTACAGATAGCTCTGCAGAGGAGGATTCAGATGCAGATGACCAGTCCTATTATCCCCTTGAGGTGTATGCTCAAACTTGGCAGGGTTATATTACTCATATCATGCATATGTTGTATTGAAATGCTTAGTTTTTACATCATATACACGATATTGAATGCCATCTCCTTAGTTGACACATCATATATGCGACTGCCCTCTGCTCACTTCCTTAGTATATTAATCATGCCTTGATGTTTACATAGACAGCATGTATCTGAATTATGGCATGCCAACCCATTTTGTAAAGACATAATATAGTTATATCATCTCATCCTATTCACATAGTCATCATATTTTGAATTATGTCATTCTATCCGTGAATTATATCATGCCATCATGTTTCCATCGACGACATGTTTTTGATTTATGGCATGCCAACCACTTTAATAGACACATCGTATAGTTATATCATGTCATCCTGTTTACATAGTCATCATATTTTGAAGTATGCCATTCTATCATGTTTAGTTAGCCATCATACATGTGAAATTGTATCATGCTATCTTGTTTAATTAGCCATCATATATGTGAAATTATGTCCTCCTATTTTGTTTGCTTAGACAACATAAATGTGAATTATTTCATGCCCTGTTTTCTTCCCTACTATCCATTGCACATGTATATCTTACAATGTCTGTACATTCAATAACTTTTCTTGTTTATCAGCCATTTCAATTGGAGGGGGTGATGGCAGTATTTGTGGGAGTAAAAACACGGTCTTCAGAAAGATCATGCTACCTGTCAATGGAAATAGAACCACGGTTGTACTTGCCCAAGAACCAGCCCCACCACACATAACCCAGACTCACGCAGATTGTACCCCTACCCAGTTGGACAGAGAACCAACTACACCCCTTCTAACCCAACCCCAGCTGGTAGTAACCCAGTTCCCGTTGACACAACATTGTCTCCACCACAGAGCACCCAAACACGAGCAGTTAGTAAGGCAACTGTAGTGCCCAAAGCACGAGGACCACCACTCCGAACTTCAAGTCAACGCTTAAAGCAGAAGAAGAATTGTTCTCAGGTCAGGTTCCATAGCTATGGTTCATACTACTTTACTCTTGCATCACTATATTTACTCATACCAGCTAATTTCAAATTTGAAGGATGCAATTGAAACTCTAATGGCGCAACATGTATGTTTTAAACCTGTTTATTTAATGTGTTTGCTGTTGTAACTTGCTCTATGTTGATTTCAGTTTCAATTGAATAAATAGTTATATTCTCATGCTGTGCACCTTACAAGTGTTGTTATTGCTATGTAGTTTCCCACACTTATATTATGTCTAAGCTACTTTGTCTTAAATAGATATGATTCGAACTGTATCTATCTTGATTTGGCAACATAAACATGAATGATATAGACCATACAGTGACCATACTACATAGATATATGTTTGTCTCATGATGTTATCCTGTCCACCTTACTACTGAACTGGTTTACCAAAACGAGTTTCATATACTACATTGTGAACTTGTGGTGTGTTTGTTTGTTTCTATTTTAGAATGCGGATAAAATATTGGAGAAGAGTACCCCATTATGCAATGGTACAGGAAGTAATGCAGATAAGGTTCAAGATAGTGAGACATCCCTGTTCGTCTCCATGAAAGCTGATAAAAACTATATTGAAGACACTGAGACAACCCCAAAGTCCTGTCTTGATGTAGTGTTCGAGTTACTGGCTACTATTGCTGGCACCAGCTCTTCGAGCTCACTGCCTGAATCAATTCGGCTTCTTGAGTCTCAACTTCAAGTTGAAAGACATCAATCATATGTTATGCGACAGGAAGTTGAAGGACTGAGGAAGTCCCTGCAGAATTCAGATGCATACTTTCTGGTGCAACAACAAGTGCTGGAGGATTTAAGCGCCAAACAAGAGAAAGTTAATAAGCTTGCTAAGCATCTTGCCATCATTATGGGTACCCAGGATATTGTTTCTTGAGCTCTTCTAAAGTAGTTTTAGTTCTGGACTTGTTTTGCTGCGGCGTTTATATGCTGCTTTGTTCCTTATATTTGCACTGGTGGCGAACTTTGATGCCCAATGGATGTAATATGTGTAATAGTCGTGATAGCCTAGCGTAAATTGCTTGCCTATTTATTTCCTTATTGTCTTGTTTATTTGTTTTCTTGTAGTCAGTGCAGTTCTTTTTCCGTGGTTTGCTAGTGGCCACAATAACCTATTTTTTTAAACTAGGCCACATTAACCATGGGCTACATATTTACTGTAGTTAACATGGGCCTCCTATGGGCCGTAGAAACAACGAGCCTTCTAAGGGCCGTAGAAACAATGGGCCTTCTACGGGGCGTAGAAATAATGGGCCTTATACGGGTCATAGACGCAATGGGCCTTCTATGGGCCGTAACATCAATGGGCCTTCTACGGGCCGTATGATCGGTTAGCCAAACATGGGCCCATAACAGACCACATTATGGCCGTAAATGGGCTAGAGTTGAAACATCCGTTCATGGTCCAACCATAACGGGCCGTCGTTAATCGGCCGTATTTGATGACGCTATGAAAATGGCCCAACGTATTAACGGGCCACAAATGGGCCGACTGTAACCACGGGCTGAATTTGGCCCACAAGCAGAAAATGACAATAACGGGCCGAAAGTAAAGAAATGCTGGAAATGAGCCCAAGAATAAATGGGCCCGAAGAAGGCCGAAAGATAACATTGGCTGGAAACAGCCCAACGATATAATGGGTCGTTAATGGGTATAAAGTGATACACTGTTCATTACGGGTCAGTTTTACCACAGGCCGTTAATGGGCGAGGGTTACTAAGGGCCTCATATGGGTCGAAAGACGTCATGGGCCATACATGGGCCGGAAGTTAAAACGGACTGGAATTATATTGGACGGCCCAGATGACGCTACTGGGCCTAATTCGGACAGGCCGTAAATGGGCCCTGGGTTAACGGGCTGTCAATGGGCTATATGCGAACATGCCATTAACGGGCTTGCCATGGGCCGGCCCACCACCTTTTGACCAAGTCAAACGGGCTGGCGTTTTCATAGGAATGGGCCTCTATTCGGCCGTGCCACGTGTCCATATATTATAGGCGCTTTGGGTCCAATGAGTGGATGACATCAGTCCCAGCGGCGAGCCGACATGTGTTCCCTCCAGCCAGTGATGACTTTACACGTGGAAAATCCCCATTGGTCGGGGCTGTTAACGGGTTATCGGATCCAAAATCGGACCCGATAGCTTAACGGCGTTCCGTTACAGTGGATGCCACGTGTCGGTCACCCTTGACAAAAACACTTATGTGTCGCGCGATTTATTGTCATGGAAGTGGACACTTTCGTCATGATAATTTTGGTAATGTCATGGAACTCTTCTACGAAAGCACACGTATGACTATCTTGATTCTGTCATAAATTTGTCATGGATGTACATGCATGACAGAAAATGTGACCTACTATGACAAGCACGTATCATCACGGAAGTGTATTTTTTTGTAGTGATGGCTAGTGGAGGCTCTACGGCTATCATGTTTTTGTGAAAAGACAATTTTTCCCTACAACAAAGGAATATATTTTGTCTAACTATCATGGTAGTTGATAAACATTGAGAAGGTTTCTCCAACTCAATCCCAGTTAAAAGTAATTAACAGCCCAACAAAATTAATTAAGAGTGACGAGATCAAATCAATAATTCAAGTACCAGATACTCAAGATGCCCATAACCGGGGACATGGCTAATCATGATTAGTTTATACACTCTGCGGAGGTTTGTACACCTATAATCCCCTACATCTACTAGCCCATCTTGGAAAGGATTCCCACAACTTACTCAACTATCCCAGAGCCCATAATGGCTTGTGGCTGCACACGGAAGTTTCCAGCATCAATAATATTATGATCCCTTTGAGCCTGGGTGGCAAACTATAGGATGATCACACGGGTACTTCGGGATATTCCAGGACAACTCTGGATTGCTCCAGGTGCCCAGACAACCACTGGGTGATCCAGGGTCCCTCAACCAATCCACCCAGATGTGTATTAAAGTAGCCACCTTAAGTTAACCATTATTTAAAAACTCTCACATCTGTCATGGATACACTCAACCAAACCACATCTACAAGCGTGGCATAGCGGTATAAGCATAACATAGAAGTAACTCCCAAGGTTTGATATAAAAGGGACAATAGGTTCTACCTCATCATCTACTTCCCAAAACCCACAAGTTATCAAACCTACTCATGCAATGTTTGAGGACTGGACTAATGCATAAAAACTGGGTATTAAAGGGATATGTTCAATGTGTTACTTGCCTTGCTGACGATCTGCAAACCCTAGAGACTCGTAGTAGCACGCTTCACATTCCGGAAATTTTATCGCAAACAAATAGTAGCATACATAAGCACTCAAGCATAGATGCACGGGTAAAACTCAGATAAGAAAGTGCAAACTGAAAGTTCAAATGTAGAGCTTCGATTTGCAAAACGCATCCTTCAAATCGGAGCTACGAAACTTAAACTACGATCAAAAGAAGTTCAAAATCAAATATGCTTGACATCAAAAATTTATTTGTCCAAACCATGTTCAAGTTGGTTAACTGGAAAGAGGGGTTCGAGACGAAGAATTTGGCATTGTTTCACTGGATTTGGACAAACTTTTAAAAAGTTGCGGGCGTTCGAATATCAGGGGCTAATCTGCGATAGAAATAATTGCGGATAGGTCCCTCGCAGGAAAGAAAATAAAAAGAAAAGACTAACGAACAAACGTTCGCTAGCAAAGACTAACGAACGGACGCGTCCATGAACCGGGACGTTCGGATGAACGTTCGCAAATTAGTGAAACCGAAGAAAAACCGCGAAAAACCAGGCAAAACCGATCGACGGCGGCGGATCCGAACGGCGGCGGGTGGCGGGTTCGATGCGGCAACTGCGGTTCGGGGCTTGGGCTGTAGTGGCTAGCTGTGGCGGGGCTTGCGGTGGCGGGGCTTTGCTGCGGGGGGGGGGGGGGGGGGCGATGTGAGGAGGCGAGAGGGGCTCCGGCGCGTCTTATAAAGGGGCGGGGCAAGGCGGCTTGGGGAAGGGGGCAAGGAGGCGGGCCACGTGGTCGAGCCGGACTCGGCGTCCGTGCGGCGGCGCGCGGGAATGGGCCGGCCGGGCTTCGGCCCAGTCTATCCCGAAATTATTATTTTTTAAAAATAAATTACGCCGAAGAAAATCCTAAATAAATAAAAAATTCGAAAAATGCCAGAAACAATTTTCACCATCTAAATAAAATATTAGAACATGGTGAACATTTTTCTGGCCTGAAAATGCAATTTTGAAAAATGCATATTTTTCTAATTCAAATAAATCTTGAAAAAAATCCAAATAAAATATTTATTTGATTTTAAAATCTTTCCTCCAATATCCCCCTCTGATTTGGAGAAGTTATTTTATCTCCTCTCATTATTTTAATATTGGAAATATTTCGGAGGGAAAAATATTAAAATCAATATGATCCTGTTTTCAAATTTGAGAAAATTCAAATATGAAAATAAATGAAAAATCCCCAACTCTCTCCTTGGGTCCTTGACTTCCTTACGATTTGTAGGATCAAAAGCAGAATGCAAATAAAATATGATATGATATGCATATGATGAACTATGTATAACATCCAAATTTAAAATTTGGGATGTTACAAAAGCCCTCCAAAAGTAGCGGCCAAGTTTCTGGCCAAAATCTAGCCAACAAGCTTGAGTCACATCTGGTCGGCCTGGCAGTGAGTTCTCAGCCTCCCTAGACCTAACACTGCGCGGACTACAACCTAGACAAGGTTTGGCTGAGCGTGGGCGTCATTTTGACCATGCCAGGGCGGTGACCACATGTGGACACGGGTTCTAGCATATGTTTGACGCGCTCTGCGTCGCGCCAATGCTTCTGTTTGGCGCGTGCTCGAGCCCGAGCTCGCCGACGACTACCGCGCCGCGCCACCATCCTCGACTCTTCACCCTTGTCCTCTCCCCAGCGCTCACCGATGCGAGAGACGCCGCCGCGAGCATGGGCACGTCGCGGCCAAAAGCCACAGTTTGCTCGTGCCCTTGTCTTCTTCTTCCCTGCTTCCTGTGCTCGTCCGCGAGAGTGGACAGCTCCCGCATGAGCACTGAGCTCTTTCCCACTCTCACTGGCGCCCTTCATCATCGCTCACCGGCTTCCAGAGAACTCCGGCGGCGCCACGTACCCCCCTCCTACTCCGGCTATATATAGCACCCCTCCCTCCTTCCCAAAGCCTCACACCGCACTTCTCAACCACAACGACCACGTAGCACAGCCGTAGCCCGGTCGAGCAGGCTTCTGGACGTTGACCACGACCAGAGTTCGCCGGCGATCCCCGCAGCCTATCCACCCTGCTCCAGAGCCCCTCGAGCTCAACCAACTCCTCAGGCGCATCATTGGAGGTCCACTAGTGTCGCCTGGAAGCAGCAGAGCCCTTGGAGTCGCCCCTCACCGTCGCCTTCTTCCTCTCCGGCAAGTCCCGACCGCCACCGCCGCTTGCGAGCTCAGTTGCGAGCAGCTCTAGCCATCCCGACAAGAAACGGGTACAGGCAGGTGTGCCGTGACCCGCTCTCCACTTCTATCCCTCTGGCTTCACCCAAGAACCCCTCATCGCCGGCGTGAGCTCCGGCGGAGTAGCGTCGTGCTATGTTTCCTCTCTCCCCCTCTCTCTCCTGACTGGTGGGGCCCAGTGTGAGCCTCTCCACTCGCACCCGAAGTGGTACGAGTGTAGGCGTATTCCTCCTTTACGCCATCGACGTCACCCCCAGGTTTTTTGTTTCATTCAAATTAATTCAAAATTTTGACCACAACTTTGACCAGTGATAATTTTTAGCCTATAAGTCCAAATGAGTTGATTCTTTTTGCATTGTGTTTGTTTTAGAAAGCTCAAGCAGCACACCAAAGAGTGGAATTTTCCTTGTTGTCTAGAATTTCTGGTTATTTTCAGATTGGTTCTTGATATTTTGTTTTGTGGTTTTTAATTATTTTTAGAAGAGGAGACTTGTCTTGAAGATAACCAGGAGGAGTGTGAACCACCTCTACACTAAGGCAAGCCACACTAGCATTTGGATGGTGTCATTTCAATATCTATGATTTTTCTTACTTAAATATGAGTTCTTTTATGCATTTAAAATTTGTTAAATAAATATGGTTGAATGCTAGTTACACTGTCATGCTTGAAATGTTTGTTTAAGTTACTGGTTTAATGCATGGACTACTTAGGTCTAGTAGAATAGAGTTTGACTAGTTATATTGCTATGATAAATAATGATAGTTCCTTTTGCTTAATGAGAATTTCATATATGAGTTAATCAAGATATTGCATGGTAATAAATAGTGAGGTAGAACCAGTAAAGGTTAATGATGAGTTAGTGCAAGAATGTCATATTGATAAGGTTGATCTGTTCTTGTGAGTTGCATGTTTTGCATATCTATTAGTTGCATGCTCATGGCATTGTATGACTTGGAATAGTTTTTATTTTCAAGTTAAAAATGATAATAATCCAACTTGAATATAACGTTGATCAAGTCATGGTGCCACTGAATCGGGTTTTTCCTCGGTGCGACCACATTTACCTTTATGGGGGGTCTTGATTTGGTCCTTTGTCGTGCCTCTCGCCGGTGCCTCCAACGAGAAAAGGTTATGGGTGTGCGGTACCATGGCCCGGTAAGCAGACATAACCTTGTGTGCCCGTTTGTTTTTATGATACCTTGTCCCCATTTGCGACCGTTTTTGCCCACGACGGTGGCCGTTGATGCCTTTGGTAGGCACAGGGCCACCTATGACTTAGCCCGGGGAGGGAATTGGTTGGAGTGGCTGGGAGAGTGTCACGGCAAGGGGAGGGTTTCGTCGGAACATTGGTTGTCCACCGGAATGGGAGTGCGAGGCCATAGGTTCAGTGGTGTGGGTAAAGTGCGCTACCTCTGCAGAGTGTATTCAATCTATCGATAGCCGCGTCCTTGGTTATGGACACAACTCGGAGTAGGTCACACCATGGATCTACATTTCTAATTAATCTTGCACACTAAATAATTATTGTTGACATTGGTTTTGTGATGATTCATGAGATCATGTGTTGATCATGTGTGATTGGTCGCAGTTGTGATCCGGGTATGATCATCATTTGGTTACGAGGTAACCCATCTGGTAAGCTAGTCCGAGGGACTCGGTGCACATGTTGGTTTCACCGCATTAGTATACTTGCATTGCTTTAACCTGAATAATTGTCAAGATATTGTTTGTCATCATGCTTATGTTTGTTGTGAGCTTGCAAGTACATTCAATGTACTGACCAGGCGTGTCATGCCAGATTTCAGGCAAGTCGTATCGCATCGGAGAGCTTCCCGCGTCTAGGCCGTGTCCATGTCGGTGTCCCTGTGCTATGGAGTTCCACTTCGTCGTCATTCCTCTGCCGCATAGTTTAGGTGATCGAGCCCCCTTCATGTTCATTAGATAATGTACATAATGTTCAGCTGCACCGTGTGTGCCGCTCGGCCTCCTACCTTGAGGTAATATCAGACTTATGTATCCACTAGCTTCAATAAAGCGGTTGTTTCTATACCATGTTGTTGTGTGTTGCCAGAAGACTTGATCTCTGGGCCGGCAATGCAAGGTAAACCGGTTGCTCTGAGCCGGGGTGCCACACACGTCACTGGTTGCCCGGCAAGGCTTGCCGGGCTATCTTGCCAGCTCCGCGCCTGTCCTCTTGACACGTCGCAGGACGGATGTCATCTATGGATTTCTTCTCTAGGAAACGGCTGCCATGTGCCGAATGGCTGCCACTTAATCGCCTTGCGGCTTGACACCACACTGATGGACGACGTGGGTCATGCTGGAGTGGTGGGTGAGGTGGTCTTTGCCTTTGTGAGCCTTGGAAGGGCCCTGTCGGGGTGTCTTGGTCTTCTTCTTCAGGGTGTGACCTTGCCCCTTGCTAGGCTCGCCTGTCCGGCAAGGGAGGCCCTTCTCTTGGCGATATCTTGCTTCTTTGGCCTGGCCTTATTCTCTCCGAGCTGCATGTTGGTTCTTCCGAATCTCTTGGTTTCTTGTATCCTAGCTTGGCTTGGTGCATCAAATAATCTTGCTCTTGTGCCCATGCACAGTCTGGGCAACAGACACAGGGTTTGTTGCACTGACAATACCTTATTTTAGGTGTTGCGCCACCTTATTTTTGGGAAAAGCAAATGTAATTTCGAAATACAACTTGCTAGGCTGTTTTTAGAGTCTGTATGTGTGGGGAAATAGAGTTAGGGTCGGTTTCGGACCCTCCTCCAAGGGGTCACGAAATCCCCCCCCTCTTCCTCCATATATACAGCCCTGTGGGTGTCGTTTAGAGTTTGGGTTTTGTTTCGATTAAAGGTCGCCATAGCTGCAACTTCGATACTTCATTTGTGTGCAATGAACAGACCAAGACATCACAGAACCCCATTTTTATCAATAAATCTTTCTGCTTATATTCACAATATCCAGATTGCAGTCTCAGTTTCTTGCTTGTTCTTTGTTTGCACGAAGGAAATACACCCTCGTGGTCAGGTTGATCATGCTCCAGCGTGGTCAATAAACCCTTGCAAGTTGGTTTAGCGATTGCTAAGGCACGAAGTCTTCGCATGTTCGTAGTCGGATTGTCAAGGTCGACTCCCATAGAAAATGATAGCTATCTCACCGAAACATCGGAACACCTTCGCCTCTATCAAGTGCTATCAGATTTACAGGTTGATCGGTGAGATTTTTTAGTTTTTCGTAGTTCAGATCGAGTGCGTTCTTCATACCTGCAGTCCACGAAAAAGCCAAAAAATAGGGTTAGTTCATCATATCCGAACGAATCTGAGCCTTTGCATAATCTTTTTAGGGTTTTGCTTTGTTGAATTTGTGGTTGCATCGTAGTGTCGAGTTGCAGGTCTTAGCGTCTAGTCCTTTAGAGTTTTGAGTTTTTTCATAGGTTTTCATGCCGCCGCTGCACCATCTTCATCGCTGATGCCATGTACCACCAGCACTGCCATATCCTACCACTGCTGCCATATACCACCATCGCTACCATATCATACCACCGCTGCCATATACCACCACCGCTGCCATATACCACCATCGCTACCATATCCTACCACTGCTGACATATCCTACCACCGCCGACATATACCACCATCGCTGCCTTATCGTACCACTGCTGCCATATACCACCACCGCTGCCATATCTTACCACCGCATATCCACCACCAATCCGAGTCCATCCCATATTCGGTTTGCTTTCAAGATCCATCTAGTTTCAGATTCGTGTTTCCTTGCCTGCGTAGGTTTCAGAAAAGAAGAGTCTGGAGACCCCTGGGTAGTTTTTAGGCCAAAATTTCGATGACTGAAAATATTTTTCCCTATCCCGTTTTTAGGTCCCACGAAGCGTTTTGAGACACTCGCCATCATAGTGATTTTTTATCGCACTTTTTGGTCGTCGCTGCCCTGATTAGCGAAAAATAGTCAATTTTTTGTTCCTATCCTGTTATTTAGATTTGGAGAGTTTTGAGACACTCGCTATTGTAGTGATTTTCCACAGAAAAGGTGCAAAAAAGAGCACAAAACAATTAAGAGTGTGCCTTTCCCTTGTGTCCGTGCAGCGCCATGATTTTGTTAGTGTTCTAGGCTCACGTCTCTAGCACGGTCTATCCTAGGACCAACACAGTACCGTCATTGAGCGTTTATTCGTGTTGGCATCTCTAAACTAATTATTGCTTACATTTTTCTACCACATCAGTAGCCTTCCCAGTTCCACATTCATCTACATCGTGCATTTGACACCACCTGGGAATCGCTTTGTCCAAGCTTTGGGAGTTTTGAATACAACGGTTGCCGATCACCACCTGCTGCTGGGTAAGAACTGGTAAGAATTTGAGATTTGCTTGACGGATTTGTGATACCCCACCACCACCACTTTGTAGTAGTCTGTAGGATCATATTCTTGTGTGTTTATATTGCTACTAACCAAGGCAGGACCTCAACATTATGGTCAATACGTGCCACTAGTGCATGTGTTCAACTACGGTAACTACCATGGAGATACCCTGGCAAGATTTTTTACTATTACGACATCCGTGCATTTTTTGCATACTTCTAAAACTAGTACATCATTGCTAACTATGAAGTTATTACTATGTTTTTCAACAGATAATCCCAGAGAATTGTGTGCCTCATTTGATGTATGAGAAAGGTAGCCTTAATGTTTTGAACGTATAGCCAGGTCATCCTACGAATCTCAACTGTCCATAGCAGATTTCTAAAAGAAGTGGAGACATGCAAATCAAAGGATGGAAAAAATGTATGGACAGTCGTAAGGAGGTTCTTGGAAGCAAAAGGATGCGAAGCGCAAGAATTAGACACATGATGATCTCCATTCTCCATAATGGAGAGTCAGGGTCTATATTGTTTTATGCTATTTTACCTTAAATAGGGTATTTAGGTCCTACCTAATACTGATGATCATGTGCTAAGAACAATTAAGTAGGGTTGGTTTGATGACTATCAAGATGATGATCGTATGACTAGTTATTAATAACGAGTAGAAGTTGTATGATGACTATCAAAATTTCTAATGGCGTGATGCTAGTCGCGCACTTGTGGTGCGCCATTAGTAGGCAAAACAGGTGCGCCACTAGCATGCTTTTTCCTAGTAGTGCAGTATCCTGAGGATAAACCTGTTGCTGCTGCTGTTTGTGCTTTCACTAGTTTTGCATGTGTTTGGTGGTCTGAACATTGTTCATTATATCCTATTCCAACTACTTGGGCTCCTTTGAAAACTGCTATGCGTACTCGTTGGGTTCCACCATATTATCAATGTGAATTACTTCAAAAATTGCAGTGCTTAAGACAAGGAAAAATTATGTAGAAGAATATTACCAGGAATTACAAACTGGCATGATTAGATGTGGTATTGTTGAGGATAATGAAGCTATGCTCGCATGTTTTATGGGTGGATTAAATAGAGAGATTCAAACCATTCTAGAGTAT
Organism: Triticum aestivum; assembly: GCF_018294505.1. Classification (NCBI taxonomy): domain Eukaryota; kingdom Viridiplantae; phylum Streptophyta; class Magnoliopsida; order Poales; family Poaceae; genus Triticum; species Triticum aestivum. Next base: position 321,741,951 of record NC_057797.1, read on the forward strand.
AAGGAGTATAATAATATCACTCGTTTATTCCATCTTGCTTGCAAAGCTGAACGTGAAGTGCAGGATTGACAGGCATTGGCGTGAACAACTTTTTTTGCAGGTCGATCTTCATCACGTCCTACTGCAACACCCCTGACTTCAGCTGCCAATTCTAACCGAGATACAAGAAATCAGGCACCACCACAACCATCTGCCAGGAGCACACCTTCTGGTCCCGCACAGAGCTCTTGTTCATCCATGGCATCAAGAGGATAACGCATGAGGTTATATGTCGTCGTTGCAAGGGTGGTGGGCACTATGCGAGCAAATGTCCATCTCCGTGTGTGATAATTGTTACTAAGGATGGTGGATATCAGTGCGCAGTGCAAAGTCGCCAAATACAAAGATGGTGGTGGTGGAAATCTTTGTATCTGTCCGGGAGGAAAACCTCACCCTGGACCGCATCGCTACCAATGATCGAAGGAGCTATCAAGCCTTATGGTGATGACAAAGTGGAACTCTCAATGAAAGCACCAATGTCGGTGTCAAAATCGGCAGATCTCGAGTAGGGGGTCCCGAACTGTGCATCTAAGGCGGATGGTAACAGGAAGCCGGGGACACGATGTTTACCCAGGTTCGGGCCCTCTTGATGGAGGTAATACTCTACGTCCTACTTGATTGTTCTTGATGATATGAGTATTATAAGAGATGATCCACCACGAGATCATAGAGGCTAAACCCTAGAAGCTAGCCTATGGTATGCTTGTATATGTTGACCTACGGACTAAACCCTCCGGTTTATATAGAAAACGGAGGGGGCTACGGTTACACAGAGTCGGTTACAAGGTAGGAGATCTTCATATCCATATTGCCTAGCTTGCCTTCCACACCAAGGAGAGTCCCATCCGGACACGGGACGAAGTTTTCGATCTTGTATCTTCATAGTCCAATAGTCCGGCCAAAGCATATAGTCCGGCTGTCCGGAGACCCCCTAATCCAGGACTCCCTCAATGACCCCCCCTTGCTGAACCACAAAGGGTCTCATGGCCCCATAGGTGACCATGCTCACCCACGAAACCTTCGTGGTTAGGTTGACCGTGCTCCGTCGTGGTCAATAACCTCTCGAAGTTGGTCTAGCAATTGCTAAGGCGCGGCGTCCTCGCACGTTCGTAGTCAGATCATCAAAGTCTACTCCTCTAAAAGGATAATCACCTTCTCATTGAAACATCAGGACACCTTCGCCTCTATCAATACTGATTGTTTCTACCATGGTGTACAGAATTTTTATCGAATTTCCATGGTCTACCAAGTAATAAGGAACATGCTTGCAGGGGTACCACATCACAATCAACATAATCAGCAAATGTAGTGATACTAAAATGCACATGAACAATATGTGTTACCTTAACCTTGCCGCTGTTGTTGAACCATTGGATGTAGTAAGGATGCAGATGGGGTCTTGTGGTGAGAGACAGCTTCTCCACCATCTTGATGCTAGCCAAGTTGTTGCAACTCCCTCCATCAATGATGACACAGATAGAACATTCCTTCACACCTCCCTTGTATGGAATAAATTATGCCTCTGATTTTTCTCAGCTTGTGTTACCTGCACACTCAAAACACGTTGAGCAACTAAACTCTCATACCTGTCAGCATCTTCTACAGCCATTTATTGTGTCTCATGTTTAGAATCATTTCCACCATGCTCTTCACTTGGAATAAGTGCCAACATCTCCTCATCATAGTCACTAGCGGACTGATATCCACCATCCTTAGTAACAATGATCACACACAGAGATGGACATTTGCTCGCATAGTGCACTCCACCCTTGCAACGACGACATATAACCTCATCCGTTTGCCCTCTTGATGCCATGGATGAACAAGAGCTCTGTGCGGGACCAGAAGGTGTGCTCCTCGCAGATGGTGGTGGTGGTTCCTGTTTTCTTGTATCTCGGTTAGAATTGGCGTCTTCGGTGAACTAGCATGACCTGCATCACCGTGACCAGGTTGACGTCTCTCTCAATGAGATCTCGGATGCGACTTTGCAATATCGGCACATCCTTTACCGGACCCCAGTTTAGCTCCTCACTGATCCTTGACGTCAGTTGTGGTGGGGGCCCGAGCGAAAGGCAGGGATGGCTACCCACTTGGCACTTCGGGGAGCTATGATATAAAACCACTCCCGCTGCCACAAACCAGATACCTCTAGGAAGGAACCCTCTGGCCATGGAGCGTTAGCGCTTTTGCTTATTACGACACCTCCGCACTCTACGTGCCGCCCCTTGATCATCTTCGGCTTGACATTGAAGGTCTTGAGCCACAAGCCAAAGTGAGGGGTAGTGTGGAGGAAGGCCTAACATACGATGATGAACGACAAGATGTGAAGGAGGGAATCCGGGGCCAGATCATGGAAATCCAGCCCGTAATAAAACATTAGTCCCCTAACAAAGGGATCCAGAGGGAGGCCTAGTCCTCGGAGGAAATCAGAGACAAACACAACACTCTCGTTGGGTTCGGGAGTGGGGATGACCTGCCCCTGGGCAGGCAGCCTGTGCGAAATTTCGGCGATCAGATATCTGGCCTCTCTCAGCTTCTTGATGTGTAACACCCCGGATATGATTTACCCAATATGTAATCCAACTCTTGCCATTTCTGGCGTTAAGTTATTTTATTTTCTCGGGTTCGGGTTTTTGTCTCCGTGTGTTGTTGTTGTTGTCATGCATCTCATATCATGTCATCATGTGCATTGCATTTGCATACGTGTTCATCTCATGCATCCGAGCATTTTCCCCGTTGTCCGTTTTGCATTCCGGCGCTCCGTTCTCCTCCGGTGGTCATTTCTACCTTTCTTTCGGGTGTGGGGGTTAAACATTTCCGGATTGGACCGAGACTTGCCAAGCGGCCTTGGTTTACTACCGGTAGACCGCCTGTCAAGTTTCGTACCATTTCGACTTTGTTTGATACTCCAACGGTTAACCGAGGGACCGAAAAGGCCTCATGTGTGTTGCAGCCCAACACCCCTCCAAGTTGGCACAAAACCCACCAAAACTCTCTCCATCATCTAGAGCGTTCGATCACGATCGCGTGGCCGAAAACCGTACCTCATTTGGACTCTCCTAGCTCCCTCTATGCCTATTTAAAAAACCCCTCCGAGATCCACGTTTCTTCTCCCCCCCGAAACCCTAAAATTTCGCATCGCGCCGCGCCGGACATGTCCGTTCCGGTCGGACATTCCACCGCCGCCGCCCTCCTCCAATAAGGGCGCGCCACGCGTCCCGGGCCGGTCCCCACTTCCCCGCGCCGCCGCCCAGCCCGCTCGGCCCACGGGAGGCCCCCGCGGCCCGCTTCCTCCCGCCGCCGCACGACCGCGCCCCGCCGTCGTCTTCTTCGAGTCCGGCCGCCCGACGCGCCGGAGTTCCGCACCGCCCCGCCTCTCGGCTCCGGCCGCCGGAGCCCCAAGTCCAACGATCGCGCCACTAAGCGCACCGATGACCACGCCACGGTGCCGCCCCTCCTTCCACTTGCGTCGGCGAACTCTTCCACTCCAGCGCCGAATCCCGATGAACCTCGTAAGCCGCGCCCGGCTGGATCTAGATCTGAGATAGATCGGGCTGACTTTTTGCCTGAAACCCTAACTTTTTGTCTATGTTCATCGCACCGTAACTTTGCATCCGTAGCTCCGTTTTGGGCGTATAGCATATCGAATTGTTCGCCTCAGAGAGCACATCATTTCATCTCATTGCATCATTTTCATTTGAGTTCATCTTGATGCCCGAAATGCTGTTAGAAGAATGCTATTTGAGATAATTGTCAGATCTGCTGCTCCAATTAGATTTTTGTCATTTTTGCCATGATTATTGTGTGCATATATGCCCAGGAGCTCTACATGTGTTTTGTTGTATGTTTTGCCATCTTTCCAGTGGTGCAACCCATGTATTTTTGTGATGTGTGTGGTGACTAGCACAAGCTTGCAAAGTGGTGCATGTGTTAATCCTGATTTTAGGGACTTAGCAATTCCACTAAGTCCTTGATCTCTTTATTTCATTATGCCATATGTTCCTGTTGTTTCCTAGTGATTCGTGCCTCTTTAGAGGATGATCAGTAAGGATGTTTTGTTAATCTTGTTGTGCTCTATCCATAAATGTCTTTGTTTGCAATTATGGAGCAACCTAGCTTGAATCAATCGAGCTCTACTTTTGTCATTTCGTGAATCTGGGCAGATTGTCTACTTGTTAGCGATTTTGTCGATGATGTTGTAGTTGATCCGTGCATGCTATGTTATTGTTCTTTCCATGAATAGCTTGTTTAATGTGTATTCTTGATGGGTGTATGCTTATTTTGTCATGACATGCTCTGTAGTGACTTCATCGAGCTCGTAAACATGCCTACTTGATATCTGTTTCAGCATGCTCCAGTTTTCACTAAGTCTGAGAACTGTTTTTGTTTTTGCCATGTTCACATGCTTGCAAATGTATTTTCTGATCCCTTTTGGCTAAAGGTCACTAAGGGACTTTTTGTTAAGCTCTTGGAGTAGCTCCATGCCATGCTTTACTTTGCCATGTTCAGTTCCTGTAGCATATAGTTTTCATGCTCCAAAGAGTGCTATCTGATCTGAAATTCCAGACAAGTGTTAATTTTACAAAGTCTGAAATCTATTTACCAAATGCATTTTTGCCATGCTTGTTTGAACCTGTTAATGGATGAATTGGCCGTAGCTCAGTGTTCCTATTTTGTTAAGCATCATGAATGGATCCCTGCCATGTATTTTGTTGCCATGTTTGAGTGCTGTAGCATGTTCATCTTGTTGCATTTAGTTGGCTACTTGCTGTAAATCGCAGACCGGTGCCATATTTGAATTGCTCGCCATTTCCAAACCGTTACTCCGATTCCGGCGTTCTTTATATCGTTTTCAAGCGATTTCATCTCACCTTTCCAGTGGCACACTTGGATTTCCATGTTGAGGCCAGGTTCATGCATCTCTTGTCAAATCTTGCATATGCATCCCGCATCGCATCCCGCATAGCATACCATGTTTGCATCATGTGGTTTGAGTAGTGCACGTGGTTGATTGCGTTCCTTTTGCTTGTTTGTCTTGTTTGGGTAGAGCCGGGAGACGAGTTCGCTAATGAGGAGCCCGTTGAGTTTGCTTTCGAGGATCCAGTCAACTCTGACAACGTTGCAGGCAAGATGATCATACCCTCGAAATCACTTCTATCTTTGCTTTGCTAGATGCTCGCTCTTTCGCTATGCCTATGCTATGATGCCTACCACTTTCTTATCATGCCCCCCAAATTGCCATGTCAAACCTCTAACCCACCATGTCCTAGCAAACCATTGATTGGCTATGTTACCGCTTTGCTCAGCCCCTCTTATAGCGTTGCTAGTTGCAGGTGAAGATTGGAGACCGTTCCTTGTTGGAACATTATTTACTTGTTGGGTTATCACTATAATATCTTGTTATTTTAATGCACCTATATACTTGGTAAAGGGTGGAAGGCTCGGCCTTTTGCCTAGTGTTTTGTTCCACTCTTGCCGCCCTAGTTTCCGTCATATCGGTGTTATGTTCCCGGATTCTGCGTTCCTTACGCGGTTGGGTGATAATTGGAGCCCCATGATAGTTTGCCTTGATTAAAGCTCTTCCAGCAATGCCCAGCCTTGGTTTTACCATTTGCCACCTAGCCTCTTTTTTCCCTTGGGTTTTCGGAGCCCGAGGGTCATCTTATTTAAACCCCCCGGGGCCAGTGCTCCTCCGAGTGTTGGTCCACCTCGTCAGCCGCCGGTGGCCACCAGGGGCAAATCTGGGCTGGCCTACCAGAAGTTTAGACAATCTAAGTGTGCCCTGAGAACGAGATATGTGCAGCTCCTATCGGGATTTGTCGGCACATTCGGGCGGTTTTGCTGGATTGGTTTTAACTTATCGAAGTGTCTTGTCGAACCGGGATACCGAGCCTGATCGGAATGTCTCGGGAGAAGGTCTATTCCTTCGTTGACCATGAGAGCTTGTTATGGGCTAAGTTGGGACCCCCCCCTGCAGGGATTGAACTATCGAAAGCCGTGCCCGTGGTTATGGGCAGATGGGAATTTGTTAATGTCTGGTTGTAGATAACTTGAACCTTAACTTAATTAAAATGAATCAACTGTGTGAGTTACCGTGATGGTCTCTTCTCGGCGGAGTCCGGGAAGTGAACACGGTGTTGGAGTAATGCTTGCCGGAGGTTGTTCTCTAGTTGCTCGTTCGCGCTTTGCCTTCTCTTCTCGCTCTGTTTTGCAAATAGGTTAGCCACCATATATGCTAGTCGCTTGCCGCAGCTCCACATATTTTACCTTGCCTTACCTTTTAAGCTTAAATATTCTTGATCGCGAGGGTGCGAGATTGCTGAGTCCCTGTGGTTCACAGTTTACTTCCAAACCAGATGCAGGGCCAGACGACTCCGTTCCAGATGACGCGTTAGAGCTCAAGTGGGAGTTCGACGAGGACTCACGCCGTTACTATGTTTCTTTCCCTGATGATCAGTAGTGGTGCCCAGTCGGGGTGATCGGGACCGTGTCGCATGTTGGGTTTATCTTTTATTTTGGCGCCGTAGTCGGGCCATGAGTGTTTGAATGATGTAATCTTATTTATCTACTTTGTGTGACGTGGTGAATGTAAGCCAACTATGTTACTCATCCCATTATTATGTATTACATTGGATGTTGTGATGATTGCCTAACTTGTGACATTGCTTTCAATGCGGTTATGCCTCTAAGTTGTGCCTCGACACATGGGAGATATAGCCGCATCGAGGGCGTGACATGATGTCCTCCTCTATGACAGAGGAAGGCATCCACCGACCTTGCAGGTTGGATCCGGACAAGGTTGAAGGTCCGAAGTGCCTGACCTGAGCCTGGGGTGCTGGAACTCGAGGCGAGGGAAGGATTCGATTGAGCGCGAGAGGAAAATGGGACAGGTCTTGGCTACTTTATAAAGAGGGTGAATGTCAAGCGTACTCGTCGCAGCCGTTTTGGACTCGCCCAAAATCGAGGAGTCATACAAACGGGCAGGAGTGGGTTACCCACGTCCGTATTGATGAGAATCTCGTAATAAGGGGGACACGATCTCTGCTTCGACAGGACGTGTCAAGAAAACTGCCTCGCGATATGAGCAGTGCTGGTTGAGAAAAATGGTTCGAATAATGACCGTGCCATGACGTAACGTCGTACTGTCAAAACACGTTAGCAGATTAGATTTTTGGAAACATTATTCTCTCTACGGTGGAATTGGAACTTGTTTTGTAGAGCCGGACACTATCCTTGTGTTCAAAATCTTCCATGGAGTATTCGGAGGAGGAACCCGCCTTGCAATGCTGAAGACAATACTGCGCGCCGGACTCATTGTCATTGAAGCCTGGTTTAGGGGCTACTGAGGGAGTCCTAGATTAAGGGGTCTACGGACAGCCGGACTATATCCTTTGGCCAGACTATTGGATTATGAAGATACAAGATTGAAGATTGTGTCCCGTGTCTGGACGGGACTCTCCTTGGCGTGGACGGCAAGCTAGGCAATACGGATATGAAGATCTCCTCCCTTGTAACCGACTCCGTGTAACCCTAGCCCCCTCCGGTGTCTATATAAACCGGAGGGTTTAGTACATAGGACAACATATAGAATCATACCATAGGCTAGCTTCTAGGGTTTAGCCTCTACGATCTCGTGGTAGATCAACTCTTGTAATACTCATATCATCAAGAACAATCAAGCATGACATAGGGTATTACCTCCATCAAGAGGGCCCAAACCTGGGTAAACATCGTGTCCCCTGCTTCATGTTACCATCCGCCTTAGACGCAAAGTTTGGGACCCCCTACCCGAGATCCGCTGGTTTTGACACTGACAGTCATGTTGCAAAAAGAGCGGAGGCCATGGGACAACACAACGACGATGACACTGGTGGTTTTTACCCAGGTTCGGTCCACTGGGAAGTGTAAAAGCCTACTCCTCATTTGGTAGATTAGATTGGATGAAACACAACAACATGCAACGCTCAAGCCCTGCAAGGCAGCCTTGGGAGATCTGCAGCACGCGCTCAAGTGTGAGGGGGTCCGAATCCCTCTCTAGGTTGCCTTGGGCCTCCTTTTATAGCTCAAGAGGTCACCATAGTGGAAAAATAGACATTATCTTCTGATTAGATAACCAATAGTGCTATCGTACCTAACTCTGTCTGTTAGGAAAAAATGCCATAAATGCCATCTTAGGTGGCGTGCGGGGGCGCATCCCAGGCAAAGCTTATGCCATCACCTAGCCATCTTTGCTTACCATCTTGACACACCCTTAGACGGGTGTCATGTGATCATGATCTGCCTTCCATCATAATGCCACATGCTTATTGAGAACCACTTAGCTGCTTGGGGGCTCGACACCGCATCGACAAGTGATTGGCGTTGCGATGCGGTGGAGCGGTGGCAATTATCATGTGCCTGTCAGGGACAGGGGTTGCCGGGCCTTTTTGGAGGGGTGCATTATGCGGTTTCCTGTCGCCTCGGAGCCACGGCTGGCGCGGTTTGGCTCTGTTGTTGCTTACCGCATTGACCTCACTGGCCTCGCCTAGCCACCAAGGGACACTTCTCTTGGAGTCCTTGGATTGTACGAATGCTTGGTATTCTTGATGCGCTCTTTGATTTCATGAATAGCGGTTTCTCTAGCTTGGCCTTTGTGTTGCACATCGATGCTGACTGCATGGTTACCAGCACGCTTGTGCATGAGCTAGGTCAATCAAACATGCCGACGGGATCCCCCGGGCCTGGCCCATACGCGGCACTAGGCATCATTGGGGTAGGCTGTGGCACCCCTGCTCAGAGCAACTTGTTACCATGCATTGCCAGCCCAGAGACCATGTCTTCTGGCAACACACAACATCTTGGTACAGAAAGCAACCGCTTTATTGATGCTAGCGGATCGAAGTTTACATTACAATAGTAGGGAGGCCAAGCAACACACACGGTGTGGCTGAACAATATGTACATTATTTAGTGAACATAAAGGCCTCAATCATAACAACTACGCGGCAGCAGAACAATGTCGTAGCGGAAGCTCCGTAGCACAGGACACCGATGTGGACACAATCTATACTCGGACAGCATTCCTCTCCAACAAGGCTTTTCTTGAAAGCTGGCATGACACACCTGGTCGGTACATTGAATGTACTTGCAAGATCACAATAGACATAAACATAACGACAAACAATATCATCATATTTAAACAATTATTAATAATGCAACAATATATTCAACATGCTGTGATCATATCCTTGTGAGGAAAAAATCCTCTTACCAACGGTGATCACTTCTTGGATCACCACCGTACCAACCTCAAAATCTTAACCAAGAATATCTCGTGATCCTTCCGGTGATCACAACCTCGACCCATACTAGGTCTAAAACAATGATCCTTCCGGTGATCATAACCACGACCAACACTTGGTCCCGCCCAACCCGATGGCCTTCCCGCCATCATCAACAGTGCAAAGTTCATAACTTAGTGTGCAAGTTTTATTAAATGTTGACCCATGGTGTGACCTAGTTTTGAGCGTGTCTGTAACCGTGGACTCGGCTATCGATAGATTAATACACTCTGCAGAGGTAGCGCACTATACCGACACCACGGAACCCATGGCCTCGTACTCCCATTCGGGTGGACCAACGGCATTCCAACGAAACCACTCCATTGCCATGGCACTCTCTCGGCCACTCCGACCAACTCCCAACTGGGCTAGTCCTGGGTGGCCCCGTGTCCACCAAAGGCACAACGACCACCGTCGTGGCCAAAACGTCCCTCACGAGGACCGGTACCAAATATCTCAACAACGAGCACACAAGGTTATGTCTGCTTACCGGGCCAGGGTACCACACGCCCATAACCTTCCCTAGTTGGAGGCACTGACCAGAGCCATGACAACGGACCGAATAAAGGCCTTCCCATACAGGAAAATGTGGTTGCACTGGGAAAAACTCGATTCAGTGGCACCATGACCCGGTCAACTATATTTTCAAGTTGTATTATTATCAGGTTCAACTTAAATTGAAACTAACCGGTGTCATAGTATGCCATGAAGTGCAACAATAACATATGCATCACATATTAAAGGAAAAGACTGAGTCAACTATATCCACACTAAGGATAACCATCAACAACTCTTTGCACTCCTCTGGTCAAGATTAAACCTCACATTAAATACAATCTTTTCTAACAAGTTTTATCATTTTTCTCATGCAAGAAAAATAACTTCAATTAATTACTTATATCCATAACCATATTACTTCTACCATAGCAAAAATTAATTCTAGTCTCTTTATCAACTTAGTTAGCTCTAAACTTTCTGTAACATAAGCATATTAACTTCAACAAGCAATTAACAAAATATGAATAACACAACAATGTTCTATATGCATGGATTAAATCATTCATTAAAGTAGGAAAATCACAAATATTGCAGTGGCACCATGAAAATGTTGATGTGGCTTGCCTTAGTGTAGATGAGGTTCACAAACCTCCTGGTGATCCTCAAGACAAGCTTCACTGCTCTGAAAACAATTACATACCAAAAAGAAATCATCAAGAACCCTTCTGAAAATCACCATAAAATCTAGACAGTAGGGTAAAATCCCATTTTTTGTGAGTTGCTAGATTTCTTTGCAAAGAACACAATGCAAAAAGAGTCAATTCATTTGGACTTATGGTTGAAAAGTTATAGATGTTTGAAGCTCCCTGGATAAATATGAATTTGAATTTAAAAAACAGACTGGAGGGGGGGTGGCATCGAAGGCATAAGGCCTCGGGGTCCCACCACTCATACCGCTTCATGCGCATACTGAGTGGCTAACTAGTGGGCCCTGCTAGTCAGGTGAGGGGGAGAGGGGAAATGAGACAGGGGCGACGCAACTTCGCCGGAGCAAACGCCAGCGACGAGGGCTCCTTGGCAAAAACGAGAGGGAGGGATTGAGAGAGGAGACTGAGGCGCACCTGCCCATACCCGTAGAGTAGCTCGGGGTGGTCGGACAGCGTCGGAATCTGCCTCTCTAGCGGAGACAGGAAGCAGAGCTCGCCGGAGATGAAGACAATGGCGAGCAGAGGCGACTCCAGGGGATCCAACCGGGCGGAACGGCACGACCGCAGAGTGGCGGAGGTCCAGGAAGGGTTGCCTTGGCCTGGGAGGGGCCAGAGCTACGGGGACGACCCGAGGGGATCACCGGCGAGCTTGAGCTCGGGGACGGCGGCCCGCGGCCTGCCCGGCCGGGTTACGGTCCTCTACTAGGTTGTGGAGTGTGTGTGAGTGGTGGATGATGGTCGAGGAGGCTGGGGAGGGCTCTATTCATAGCCGAGCGTCGTGGGGGGTTCGGGCTCCGCCAGTGGACACCTGCATATGGCACCCGGCGATGAGCCGTGTCTATGAGAGAGGGAGAAGGAGACGGAGCTCACGCGGGGACTATGGGTGAACGGGGACGAGCATGGGGCCACTGGGGTGACGACGAGCACAGTGCGCACCGCAATGTTTCGTTGGCCGGACCATGCCCTTGCTCGTTGGGGCGAGCTCCGGCGTCGGCGAGTTCCAGGGGAGAGTTAATGGCGCTAAGACGAACATGGTGGCGAGGTTTGGCACGCTGAGGCAGGCAGGGAAGCGAGCACGCGATCAACAGAGTCTCGGGCGCATCGTAGAGCGCGTCGGCCGCATGCCAGCATGCCTGGACGAACGCGGTCACCGTGTGAACTCTGACCTCATGCCGACCTAAGCCCAAACATCATGTTTGGCATGTTGTTCGTGGTAGTTTTGAATGTTACCATGCTTTGGTTTGGATCCAGACGCAGTAGAAAAGATTTCACAAGCCTAGTAAGTTTCTGATAAGTAATTTTGAGAGCTTACTGTGGTGAAACGGCTGGGAGTAGGGAGCTGAGTTTTGGAGGGTAGCAATCATTTACTAAGGTGATGATGCACAAGAAAAATCAGCCCCATAGGAGCAAGTAAAATGGTAGTTGATGTAGAAACTACCATTTCTGTCCAGAACAGAAAATATTTTCTGTAGCAAAAATATTCCAAAAAGTCATGCAATATTTTTGCTCGGGAAGGTGCCCTAGGGTTTCAAGAATATTTGTGAATTTTGTCAGATTTTTGTGGGCAAGAAAAATTGGGGTTGCTTTGGAGCACATTGATCTAGCTAGGGTTTAAGAGAGGGAAATGAATATTTTTCATTAAGGAGAAATATTCCAAATATTATTTTGAGATGAACCAGAGGGGAATGATGGTTAGAGAGGGAAATGGGATACTTGGGTGAAAGCCAAGGGGTACCCAAGTGTTTAAGTCCATATGAAAGGATTCAAAAACACCAAATTTCAAAATCAATCCACTGAAAATCAGGTAAATAAAGCAGGGCAAAAACCAGGCTAACACAAACCTCCCCCACTTAGAATGAATCTCGTCCTCGAGATTCGGTTGCTTGGGAAAACCATTCTCGATAATGTGTCTTGAGAAACTCTTCCCGTTCCCATGTGGATTCTGACTCTGTGTGATGCTCCCACTGAACCCTGTAGAACTTTCTTACTTTGCTGCGAATGACCATTTCCATCTGATCCAAAATTTTAACCGGCCTATCTTCGTATGTTAAGTCCTTTGCCAACTCTACCTCAGTCATAGCAGTCTTTTTCTCAGGCGGCGATATGCATCCCCTCAACTGTGAAACGTGAAACACGCTTTGCACATCTGACAATTCAGGGGGTAGTTCCAACTGATATGCAACAGTACCCACTCGTGACATAACTAGAAATGGACCAATAAATCTGGGTGCCAACTTTCCACGAGTCTGAAATCTCTTGACTCCGTTAGTAGGAGTGACTCGGAGGTATACATGTTCTCCGGGTTCAAAACTGATCTGTAGGTGCTTTGCATCATAGTAACTCTTCTGTCGGGATTTGGCCAATTGCCATCTCTCTCGGATTTCCTTAACTTGTTTCACATCATCCATCATGAGATCTGTTCCGAAGATACGGCTATATCCGGTCTGAGACCAATTTAATGGAGTGCGGCACTTACAGCCATACAAAGCCTCATATGGTGACATTTTTAGGCTGGTCTAGAACCAATTGTTATAAGAGAACTCGACATACGGTAGACAGTCTTCCCATTTAGATCCTTGGGCCAAAGCACAGGCTCGCAACATATCTTCGAGTATTTGGTTCACCCGCTCTGTTTGTCCATCGGTCCGGGGACGACAAGCGGTACTGTATTTCAGTGCTATCCCCAAGCCTTGATGGAGACATGGCCAAAAAACGGAGGTAAAAAGTGAACCTTGATCAGAAGTGAAGGTTCGGGGTACTCCATGCAGACTGACTATCCTGGATACATACAGCTGTCCAAGTTGATCTGCTCGATATGTGGTTCTGATCGGGATAAAGTGAGCAACCTTGGTTAAGGTGTCCACTATGAGTTAGATTGCATCATTGCCTCACGGGGTCTTGGGTAATCCTGTGATGAAATCCATGCAGACATCATCCCATTTCCATTGTGAGACTAGAAGGGGTTGGAGAAGTCCGGCTGACTTCTGATGGTCAGCCTTTACCTTGTTGCATATGTTGCAACAGGCTACAAAATAAGTAACGTCTTTCTACATTCCATCCCACCAAAATACTTGTCACAGATCTTCATACATTTTCATACCTCCAGGGTGAATAGAATATGATGATTCATGTGCTTCTAATAGGATTTTATGCTTTATATCCGCCTGATTTGGTACACAAATTCTTCCATGGAATTAGAGAGTACCGAATTGATCCTTTGAGAAATCTGAAGTCTGTCCTGCTACCACATTTTTGGCACGTTTCTGCAGAATGGTGTCATCTGGCTATGCCTTGCGAATCTCTTCCTCAAGGGTGGGGGCGACTTCCAAAATATTAGCAAGGCCAGCATCAACTATGACCAGGTTGAGCTGAGCAATCTCCTATTGAAGTTCAGGAGGCAAGGATTCCGATATGACATTCAGGCTGACAGGCTTTCAACTGAGTGCATCGTCCACCACGTTGCCCTTACCATGGTGGTAATTTATTCCAAGATCATAATCCTTGACTATCTCAAGCCACCTTCATTGACGGAGATTTAAATCTGGCTGAGTAAATATATACTTGAGACTTTTGTGATCTGTAAAAATTTGGCACCTCTCCCGATGAGATAGTGTCTCCAAATTTTTAGAGCATGAACCACCGCTACTAATTCCAGATCATGAGCGAATAATTTCCCTCGTGGGGTCGTAGTTGTCGTGATGCATAGGCTACTACCTTGCCGTCTTGCATAAGTACGCATCCAAGTCCTTGTCTGGAGGCGTCACAGTACACATCAAAACTGCGGTAGATATCTGGAAGGGTTAACACTGGTGTGGTCGTCAGCCTTATCTTTAGCTCATTAAAACTTTTCTCACAGTCCTCAGTCCATTCAAACTTCTTATCCTTTTTGAGCAGCTCTGTCATGGGTTTAGCAATCTTGGAAAACCCTTCAATGAAACATCAGTAATACCCGGCTAATCCAAGAAAACTCCGGTTCTGTGATACGGTTGTGGGTGGCAACCAGTCGAGCACATCCTTTACTTTTCTTGGGTCCACAGCTATACCTTCGGCGGATAGCACATGTCCAAGGAATCCAACCTGTTTGAGCCAAAATTCGCATTTGCTGAATTTGGCGTATAGCTGATGGTCGCAGAGTCGTTGTAACACTTCTCAGAGTTGTTCCTTGTGATCTTCTTCACTCCTCGAGTAAATAAGTATGTCATCGATGAAGACTACCACGAACTTATCGAGGAAGTCCATGAATACCTTGTTCATCATATGCATGAAGAAAGCAGGGGCATTGGTGAGACGAAAGGACATAACTGTATATTCATAAAGACTGTACGGAGTGGTAAAGGCGGTCTTAGGAATATCCTCCTTTTTAATCTTGAGCTGATGATATATAGTCTGTAAATCAACCTTGGAGAATACTTTGGCCCCACTGAGTTGATAAAACAAGTCATTTGTCCTTGGCAGCGGATATTTATTTTTGATGGTGACATCGTTCAACTAACGGCAATCCACACACATGCGGAGGCTGCCATCCTTTTTGTCCACGAAGATAGCAGGTGATCCCCATGGTGAAGAGCTGGGACAGATATATCCTTTCTAGAGCATTTCATCAAGATGTTTCTTTAGCTCCACTAATTCTGATGAGGGCATCCGGTAATACTTGTTGTAGAACAGTGCGGTTCCGGGCACAAGATCTATTGCAAACTCAAGCTCTTGATCTGGTGGCATGCCTGGCAGCTCTTCTGGAAATACATCAGGAAACTCACTGACCACAGGAATTAATTCCAATTCAGCCACGATGGTGAAGGCCATTTCTTTCTTGGGTATGCTTCTGCTAGCATAGAATTTGGTAGTCAGCCCCTTTTGACTGGTCAAAGTGACTTCTCGAGTCATGCAATTTATGCATACTTGGTATTGAGTCTGCCAATTCATACCCAAGATAACGTTTAGTTTAGTAGACTCAATAATTGTCAAAGAAGTTGAAAAGCAGATGCCGTTGACATTGATTTCGAGATTACGGCAGACCAGATTGCTCTTGATTAAGGATCCCGGGGTTTATACCAGCATATTCTTGCCCAAAAGCGAACAAGGAAATTTGTTTTGGGCAACAAAACTCCGAGAGATAAAAGAGTGGGAAGCCCAGAGTCAAATAAAATTATTGCATGCATGTTGTTAACAGGAAACATACCAATGAAGACTTCGGGTTTTCTTGGGCTTCATCTGCGGAGAGGTGATGAACGTGCCCAGCAATCTCAAGTTTCCTCTCAATGGTTCGCAACCAATCGTCTGCTTCCAAGGGGCCAATAACCTGACTGAAACTAGGAGGCTTGGTGCTTTGAAAATCTGACAACTTTGAGTGATGACCGTTCTGATTCCCATTCTACCCAACCATAGCTTGCACACTTTTGAAAATTTCAATCAGATCATTATTCTGTCTTTCATCAAACATACGTAGCAGTTGCTCGGTGGAGGCTGGATTTGGCGGTGGAGGCGGTGGTGGAACGTACGGCTCGGGGGAGTGTCCTGCATGCCGTGTGGAACGACGAACAGGAGTACCCTCGCGAACGTTTCTACTGCTTCCTCCCCGCGGCATCCTATTGTGATTTTTTCCAAGACAACACAACCGAGATCAGAAGCATTCAAAATAAATTGGGGAAAGGCCAGCAACAAAAGCCCAAGAAAAACCGAAATGACGAATAAAACACGGCGAAAGATATAGAGTTCCAACATAATTATACATAGATTC
This sequence comes from Triticum aestivum, assembly GCF_018294505.1. Lineage (NCBI taxonomy): Eukaryota > Viridiplantae > Streptophyta > Magnoliopsida > Poales > Poaceae > Triticum > Triticum aestivum. The sequence goes on from NC_057797.1 coordinate 321,758,252, forward strand.
ATACATGAAAGATACATAACATGCCAGGTTCAACTACCCTCATACATGAAACGAAACCTCATGACTCGTACGACTACACTCGTACATCATCTAGACGACTGCAAATACTCAGAAGCTCTACTACTCTGCTGGGGCTGCGGGTTCCTCTCCTGACTCGGATCCTGAACTGACGTGGTTAACTGAGACCTCCGGGTTAAAGGTAACACGGCGACGTTGCCTCGAGGGCTCTCCCTCAGGGGCAGGTGCAGGGTGAAGCTTCGGGGCTAAAGGAGTAGTGAGAAGTGAAACCCACTCAGCAGGAGCACTGAGAGGATTCATGGTCGAGGCGCCCGATCTACTCAGAGGAGTAACCGATGAAACAGGGGAATTAGAACTGACTGGAATATAAGGAGTAAATCCCAGGGACGATGGAGTAGTGGCAAATCTAGTAGAGACTAGAGCAGATGCTAAAGTAGTACGGGCACGAGTCAGCTCTCGAGCCAGCTCTTGGATCATAAGATAGCTAGCGGTGATGTAACAAGCAAGATGGCTAGCAACACTATCAGACTCCGGATCAATGATAGGGAAGCGGACACGACCATTATCGTGCAAAGAAGGATAGTAGTAGAAACATGCGTGATACTCATACACTGAGTCAGCTAGACACTCCCGGTACACACGATAAACTAGATCGTCACCGAGGGGGTACAACCAACGCCACACATTACGAAGAAGATGCGGCGACGTGTACGACATCAGCTGCAACTGGCACGAATATGGCACCAGAGCCATCTACACTCACAACCATTAGTAGGTTAGCATAAAAATAAGACAAGTATATGCAATACAACAACCAACTACCAATGCTACCGGCACTCAACGTAAACTCGTATCTACCGTCAAGTCAACATGTCGTAGTCTAGCGTGGCCTACAGTCAGCGTGGCTCAGATACCAAGTGTTGTGGGAGCCCGGCTCAGAGCAACCAGTTTACCATGCATTGCCAGCCCAGAGACCATGTCTTCTGGCAACACACAACATCTTGGTACAGAAAACAACCGCTTTATTGATGCTAGCGGATCAAAGGTTACATTACAACAGGTAGCGAGGTCAAGCGGCACACACGGTGCAGCTGAACAATATGTACATTATTTAGTGAACATAAAGGCCTCGATCATAACAACTATGTGGCAGCGGAACAAAGTCGTAGCGGAAGCTCCATAGCACAGGGACACTGATGTGGACACAATCTAGACTCGGAGAGAATTCCTCTCCAACAAGGCTTTTCCTAAAAGCTGGCATGACACGCCAGGTCAGTACATTGAATGTACTTGCAAGCTCGCAATAGACACAAACATAATGACAAACAATATCATGATATTTGACCAATTATTAATAATACAACAATATATTCAACATGTTGTGATCATATCCTTGTGATGGAAAAATCCTCTTACCAATGGTGATCCCTTCTTGGATCACCACTGTACCAACCTCAAAATCTTAACCAAGAATATCTCGTGATCCTTCCTGCGATCACAACCTCGACCCATACTAGGTCTAAAACAGTGATCCTTCCGGCGATCACAACCACGACCAACACTTAGTCCTGTCCAACCCGATGGCCTTCCTGCCATCATCAACAATGCAGAGTTCATAACTTAGTGTGCAAGTTTTATTAAATGTTGACCCATGGTGTGACCTACTTTCGAGCGTGTCCGTAACCGTGGACTCGGCTATCGATAGATTAATACACTCTGCAGAGGTAGCGCACTATACCGACACCACGGAACCCATGGCCTCGTACTCCCATTCGGGTGGACCAACGGCATTCCAACGAAACCACTCCATTGCCATGGCACTCTCTCGGCCACTCCGACCAACTCCCAACTGGGCTAGTCCTCGGTGGCCCCGTGTCCACCAAAGGCACAACGACCACCGTCGTGGCCAAAACGTCCCTCACGAGGACCGGTACCAAATATCTCAACAACGAGCACACAAGGTTATGTCTGCTTACCGGGCCAGGGTACCGCATGCCCATAACCTTCCCTAGTTGGAGGCACTGACCAGAGCCATGACAACGGACCGAATAAAGGCCTTCCCATACAGGAAAATGTGGTTGCACTAGGAAAAACTCGATTCAGTGGCACCATGACCCGGTCAACTATATTTTCAAGTTGTATTATTATCAGGTTCAACTTAAATTGAAACTAACCGGTGTCATAGTATGCCATGAAGTGCAACTATAACATATGCATCACATATTAACGGAAAAGACTGAGTCAACTATATCCACATTCAGTATAACCAATAACAATTCTTGACACTCCTCTGGTCAAGATTAAACCTCACATTAAACAGAATCTTTTCTAACAAGTTTTATAATTGTTCTCATGCAAGAAAAATAACATCAATTAATAACTTATATCCATAACCATATTACTTCTACCATAGCAAAAATTAATTCTAGTCTCTTTATCAACTTAGTTAGCTCTAAACTTTCTTTAACACAAGCATATTAACTTGAACAAGCACTTAACAGAATATGAATAACACAACAATGATCAATATGCATGGATTAAATCATTCATTCAAGAAGGAAAATCACAAATATTGCAGTGGCACCATGGAAATGTTGATGTGGCTTGCCTTAGTGCAGATGAGGTTCACAAACCTCATGGTGATCCTCAAGACAAGCTTCACTGCTCTGAAAACAATTACAAACACAAAAGGAAATCATCAAGAACCCTTCTGAAAATCACCATAAAATCTAGACAGCATGGGAAAATCCCATTTTTGGTAAGCTACTAGATTCCTTTGCAAAGAACAAAATGCAAAAAGAATCTATTCATTTGGACTTATGGTTGAAAAGTTATAGTTGTTTGAAGCTCTCTGGATATATATGAATTTGAATTTAAATAAACAGACTGGAGGGGTGGTGACGTCGAAGGCGTAAAGCCTCGGGGTGCCACCACTCATACCGCTTCACGCGTGTACTGAGTGGTTGACTAGCGGGCCCCGCTAGTCAGATGAGGGGAGAGGGGTAATGAGACAGGGGGTGGCGCGGCTTCGCTAGAGCAAACGTCGGCAACGGGGGCTCCTTGGCCAAAATGAGGGAGGGATCGACAGAGGAGACTGAGGCGCACCTACACGTGCCCATAGAGTAGCTAGGGGTGGTCGGACAGCGTCGAAATCTTCCTCTCTAGCGGAGACAGGAAGCCGAGCTCGCCGAAGACGAAGACGACGGCGAGCAGAGGCGACTCAAGGGGCTCCAACCGGGCGGAACGGCACCACCGCAGAGTGGCGGAGGCCCTGGAAGGGTTACCCAGGCTTAGGAGGGGCCAAAGCTACGGGGACGACCCGAGGGGATCGCCGGCGAGCTTGAGCTCGGGGACGGCGGCCCGCGGCCTGCCCGGCCGGGCTACGGTCTTCTACTAGGTTGTGGAGTGTGTCGGAGTGGTGGGTGATGCTCGAGGAGGCTAGGGGAGGGCTCTATTCATAGCCAAGCGTCGAGTGGGGTTCGGGCTCCGCCGGTGGACACCTGGACACGGCGCCCGGCAACGAGCAGCGTTAGTGAGAGAGGGAGAAGGAGAAGGAGCTCATGCGGAGACTGTGGGGGAACGGGGACGAGCACAGGGGCACTGGGGTGACGACGAGCATAGTGCACACCGCACTGTTTCGTTGGCCGGACCGTGCCCGTGCTCGCTGCGGCGAGCTCCGGCGTCAGTGAGTGCCAGGGGAGAGTTAATGGGGCTAAGACGAAGATGGTGGCGAGGTTTGGCACTCTAAGGTAGGCGGGGAAGCAAGCACGCGATCAATAGAGGATCGGGCGCCTCGCAGAGCGCGTCGGCCGCATGCCAGCATGCCTGCACGAACGTGGCCACCGCGTGAACTCTGACCTCATGACCACCTAAGCCCAAACATCAAGTATGGCATGTTGTTCGTGGTAGTTTTGAATGTTACCATGCTTTGCTTTGTATCCAAACGCAGTACAAAAGATTTCACAAGCCTAGTAAGTTTCTGATCTGTAACTTTGAGAGCTTACTATGGTTAAATGGTTGGGAGTTGGGAGCTGAGTTTTTGAGGGTAGCAATCATCTACTAATGTGATGATGCACAAGAAAAATCAGCCCCAAAGGATCAAGTGAAATGGTAGTTGATGCAAAAACTACCATTTCTGTCCAGAACAGAAAATAGTTTCTGTAGAAAAAATATTCCAAAAATTCATGCAATATTTTTGCTCAGGAAGGTTCCCTAGGGTTCCAAGAATATTTGTTAATTTTCTCAGATTTTTTTGGGCAAGAAAAATTGGGGTTGCTTTGGAGCACATTGAGCTAGCTAGGGTTTAAGAGAGGGAAATGAATATTTTTCATTAAGGAAAAATATTCCAAATATTATTTTGAGATGAACCAGAGGGGAATGATGGTTAGAGAGGGAAATGGGACACTTGGGTGAAAGCCAAGGGGTACCCAAGTGTTTAAGTTCATATTAAAGGATTCCAAAACTCCAAATTTCAAAATCAATCCACTGAAAATCAGGCAAATAAAGGAGGGCAAAACCAGGCTGTCACAAACCTCCCCCACTTAGAATGAATCTCGTCCTGGAGATTCGGTTGCTTGGGAAAACCATTCTGGATAATGTGTCTTGAGAAACTATTCACACTCCGACGTGAATTCTGACTATGTGTGATGCTCCCACTGAACCTTGTAGAACTTTCTTACTTTGCTGCGAGTGACGCTTTCCATCTGATCCAAAATTTTAACCGGACTCTCTTCGTATGTTAAGTCCTTTGCCAACTCTACCTCAGTCATAGCTGTCTTTTTCTCAGGCGGTGATATGCATCGCCTCAACTGTGAAACGTGAAACACGTTGTGCATGTCCGACAATTCAGGGGGTAGTTCCAACTGATATGCAACAATACCCACTCGTGACATAACTGGAAATGGACCAATAAATCTGGGTGCCAACTTTCCACGAGTCTGAAATCTCTTGACTCCTTTCATAGGAGTGACTTGGAGGTATACATGTTCTCCGGGTTCAAAACTGATCTGTCGGTGCTTTGCATCATAGTAACTCTTCTGTCGGGATTTGGCCAATTGCAATCTGTCTCGGATTTCCTTAAGATCTGTTCCAAAGATACTGCTATATCCGGTTTGAGACCAATTTAATGGAGTGAGGCACTTACAGCCATACAAAGCCCCATATGGTGACATTTTTAGGCTAGTCTAGAAGCTGTTGTTATAAGAGAACTCGGCATATGGCGGACAATCTTCCCATTTAGATCCTTGGGCCAAAGCACAGGCTCACAACATATCTTCGAGTATTTGGTTCACCCGCTCTATTTATCCATCGGTCTGGGGATGATAAGCGGTATTGTATTTCAGTGCTGTCCCCAAGGCTTGATGGAGACATGACCAAAAAATGGAGGTAAAAAGTGAACCTCGGTCAGAAGTGATGGTTCGGGGTACTCCATGCAGACTGACTATCCTGGATGCATACAACTGTGCAGGTTGATCTACTGGATATGTGGTTCTGATCGGGATAAAGTGAGCAACCTTGGTTAAGGTGTACACTATGACCCTGATTGCATCATTGCCTCGCGGGGGCTTGGGCAGTCCTGTGATAAAGTCCATGAGACTAGCAGGGGTTGGAGAAGTCTGGCTGGCTTCTGATCGTCTGCCTTTACATTCTTGCATATGTCGCAACAGGCTACAAAATAAGCAATGTCTTTCTTCATCCCATCCCACCAAAATACTTGTCGCGGACCTTCATTCATTTTCGTACCTCCAGGGTGAATAGAAAACGAAGATTCATGTGCTTCTGACAGGATTTTCTGCTTTATATCCGCCTGATTTGGTACACAAATTCTTCACGAAATCGGAGAGTACCGAATTGATCCTTTGAGAAATTTGAAGTCTGTCCTGCTACCATATTTTTGGCACGTTTCTGCAGAATGGTGTCATCTGGCTGTGCCTTGCGGATCTCTTCCTCAAGGATGGGGGCGACTTCCAAAATATTAGCAAGGCCAGCATCAACTATGACCAGGTTGAGCTGAGCAATCTCCTATTGAAGTTCAGGAGGCAAGGATTCCGATATGACATTCAGGCTGACAGGCTTTCGACTGACTGCATCGTCCACCACATTGGCCTTACCCGGGCGGTAATTTATTCCAAGATCATAATCCTTGACTAACTCAAGCCACCTTCGTCGACGGAGATTTAAATCTGGCTGAGTAAATATATACTTGAGACTTTTGTGATCGGTAAAAATTTGGCATCTCATCCTAATGAGATATTGTCTCCAAACTTTTAGAGCATGAACCACCGCTGCTAATTCCAGATCATGAGTGTGATAATTTCCCTCATGGGGCCATAGCTGTCGCGATGCATAGGCTACTACCTTGCCGTCTTGCATAAGTACGCATCCAAGTCCTTGTCTGGAGGCGTCGCAGTACACATCAAAACTGCGGTAGATATCTGGAAGGGTTAACACTGGTGCGATCGTCAGCCGTATCTTTAGCTCATTAAAACTTTTCTCACAATCCTCAGTCCGTTCAAACTTCTTATCCTTTTTGACCAGCTCCGTCATGGGTTTAGCAATCTTGGAAAACCCTTAAATGAAATGACGGTAATACCCGGCTAATCCAAGAAAACTACGGATATGTGATACGGTTGTGGGTGGCAACACATCAAGCACATCCTTTACTTTGCTTGGGTCCACAGCTATACCTTCGGCGGATAGCACATGTCAACGAATCCAACCTACTTGAGCCAAAATTCGCATTTACTAAATTTGGCGTATAGCTAATGGTCGCAGAGTCATTGTAACACTGCTCGGCGGTGTTCCTTTTGATCTTCTTCACTCCTCGAGTAAATAAGTATGTCATCGATGAAGACTACCACGAACTTATCGAGGAAGTCCATGAATACCTTGTTCATCATATGCATGAAGAAAGCAGGGGTGTTGGTGAGACCAAAGGACATAATTTCATATTCATAAAGACCGTATTGAGTGGTAAAGGCGGTCTTAGGAATATCCTCCTTTTTAATCTTGATCTGATAATATACAGTCCGTAAATCAACCTTGGAGAATACTTTGGCCCCACTGAGTTGATAAAACAAGTCATCAGTCCTTGGCTACACATGCGGAGGCTGCCATCCTTTTTGTCCACGAAGATAGCAGGTGATCCCCATGGTGAAGAGCTGGGACGGAGATATCCTTTCTGGAGCATTTCATCAAGCTGTTTCTTTAGCTCCACTAATTCTGATGAGGGCATCCGGTAATACTTTTTGTATAACGGTGCGGTTCTGGACACAAGATCTATTTCGAACTCAAGCTCTTGATTTGGTGGCATGCTTGGCAGCTCTACTGGAAATACATCAGGAAACTCACTGACCACGGGAATTAATTCCAATTCAGCCACAGCGGTGAAGGACATTTCTTTCTTGGGTATGCTTCTGCGAGCATAGAATTTGGTAGTCTGCCCCTTTTGACTGGTCAAAGTGACTTCCCGAGTCGTGCAATTTATGCATACTTGGTATTGAGTCAGCCAATTCATACCCAAGATAACGTCCAGTTTAGTAGACTCAATAATTATCAAAGAAGTTGAAAAGCATACTTCGTTGACATTGATTTCCAGATTATGGCAGACCAGATTGCTCTTGATTAAGGATCCCGGGGTTTGTACCAGCATATTCTTGCCCAAAAGCGAACAAGGAAGTTTGTTTTGGGCAACAAAACTCCGAGAGATAAAAGAGTGGGAAGCTCTAGAGTCAAATAAAAATTTTGCAGGTATGTTGTTAACAGGAAACATACCAATGACGACTTCGGGGTTTTCTTGGGCTTCATCTGCGGAGAGGTGATGAACGTGCCCAGTGATGTGGTGCTGGTCCGGGCATGATTCCATAAAGTTAACTTGTGGCCTGAATGGCATAATGTCCGGTTTGCCCACAACTGAAGCAATCATTGACGCGTTGGCGCTCCTCATGCACGGGGTTGGGCACAACATTCTTGACTTGGGTGGTGGTCTTGTTAACATTTTCTTGCCAATTAGGCTTGTATTCCACCTGAGTGTGCTCCCAGGTACGAGCCTTTTGCACGGGTTTCCCATCCGTCTTTGTCTCAAACTTGGGCTTGTGGTCGTTATTGACGTGCCTATTGTCTGACACGAGCTTGTTCTCCCTTTCCACAATGAAAGCTTTGTTCACCAGAGTTTGAAAATCTGGGAAATCAAACATGCTGAGAGTACACCGGAGTTGCGGGTTTAATCCACCAAGAAATCTGTCAATCTTTCTTTCTTCAGTGGCCACGTCATGAAGGGAGTAGCGTGACAAATTATTGAATTTTTGCAAATATTCACCCACAGACTGATTTCCTTGGATGAGGGCGAGAAATTCTTGCTGCCTAGTGTTCATAATTCCAGTAGGGATATGATATTTCCGGAACTGATCCGTGAATTTCGACCAGGTGATTTCCTCATCAGCAGGCAACATGGCTTTTATATTTCCCCACCATATGGCAGCAGCGCCTTCAAGATAATGAGTTGCAAATGGAACTTTATCACCTTCTTCAGTACGAGCAATCTCATGTTTCCTCTCAATGGTTTGCAACTAATCGTCTGCTTCCAAGGGGTCAATAACCTAACTGAAACTGGGAGGCTTGGTCCTTTGAAAACCTGACAGCTTTGTGTGATGACCGTTCTGATTCCCATTCTGCCCAACCATAGCTTGCACACTTTTTAAAATTTCAATCAGATCATTACTCCGCCTTTCCTCAAACATATGTAGCAGTTGCTCGGTGGAAGGCGGATTTGGCGGTGGAGGCGGTGATGGAACGTACGACTCGGGGGAGTGTCCTGCCTGTCGTGCGGAACAATGAATAGGAGTACCCTCGCGAACGTTGCTACTGCTGCCTCCCCACGGCATCCTATTGTGATTTTTCCCAAGACAACACAATGGAGATGAGAAGCATTCAAAATAAATTGGGGAAAGGACAGCAAGAAAAGCCCGAGAAAAACCGAAATGATGAATAAAACACGGTGAAAGAAATAGAGTTCCAACATAATTATACATAGACTCATACATGAAAGATACATAACATGCTAGGTTCAACTACCCTCATACATGAAACGAAACATCATGACTCGTAAGACTACACTTGTACATCATTAAGACGACTGCAAATACTCAGAAGCTCTACTGCTCTGCTAGGGCTGCGGGGACCTCTCCTGACTCGGATCCTGAACTGACTTGGTTAACTAAGACCTCCGAGTTAAAGGTAACACATCGACGTTTCCTTGAGGGCTCTCCCTCAGGGGCAGGTGCAGGGTGAAGCATCGGGGCTACAGGAGTAGTGAGAAGTGAAACCCACTCAGCAGGAGCACTGAGAGGATTCACGGTCGAGGTGCCCGAGCTACTCGAATGGAATATAATGAGTAAATCCTAGGGAGGATGGAGTAGTGGCAGATCTAGTAGAGACTAGAGCAGATGCTAAAGCAGTACAGGCACGAGTCAGCTCTCGAGCCAGCTCGTGGATAATAAGATAGCTAGCGGTGATGTAATGAGCAAGATGGCTAGCAACACTATCGGACTCCGGATCAATGATAAGGAAGCAGACACGACCATTGTCGTGCAGAGAAGGATAGTAGTAGAAACCTGCATGATACTCATACACTGAGCTAGCTAGACGCTCCCGGTACACACGATAAATTGGATCGTCAACGAGTGGGTACAGCCGACGCCACACGTTACGAAGAAGACGCGGCGATATTTACGGCATCAGCTGCAACTGGCACGGATACGGCACCGGAGCCATCTACACTCACAACAATTAGTAGGTTAGCATAAAAATAAGATAAGTATATGCAATGCAACAACCAGCTACCAATGCTACCGGCCTCAAAGTAAACTCGTATCTACCATCAAGTAAGCACGTCGTAGTCTAGCATGGCCTACAGTCAGCGCGGCTCTGATACCAATCGTTGTGGTAGCCCGGCTCAGAACAACCGGTTTACCATGCATTGCCAGCCCAGAGGCCATGTCTTCTGGAAACACACAACATCTTGGTACAGAACACAACCACTTTATTGATGCTAGCGGATCAAAGTTTACATTACAACATGTAGCGAGGCCAAGCGGCACACACGGTACGGCTGAACAATATGTACATTATTTAGTGAACATAAAGGCCTCGATCATAACAACTACGCAGCAGCGGAACAACATCATAGCAGAAGCTCCATAGCACAGGGACACCGATGTGGACACAATCTAGACTCGGACAACATTCCTCTCCAATAAGGCTTTTCCTGAAAGCTAGCATGAGACGCCAGGTTAGTACATTGAATGTACTTGCAAGCTCACAATAGACATAGACATAATGACAAACAATATCATGATATTTAACCAATTATTAATAATGCAACAATATATTCAACATGCTGTGATCATATCTTTGTGAGGAAAAATTCCTCTTACCAACGGTGATCACTTCTTCAATCACCACCGTACCAACCTCAAAATCTTAACCAAGAATATCTCATGATCCTTACGGCGATCACAACCTTGACCCATACTAGGTCTAAAACAATGATCCTTCCGGCGATCACAACCACGACCAACACTTGGTCCTGTCCAACCCGATGGCCTTCCCGCCATCATCAACAGTGCAGAGGTCATAACTTAGTGCGCATGTTTTATTAAATTTTGACCCATGGTGTGACCTACTTTCGAGCGTGTCTATAACCGTGGACTCGGCTATCGATAGATTAATACACTCTGCAGAGGTAGCACAATGTAGCCACACCACGGAACCCATGGCCTCGTACTCCCATTCGGGTGGACCAACTGCATTTCGACGAAATCACTCCGTTGCCATGGCACTCTCTCGGCCACTCCGACCCACTCCCAACTGGGCTAGTCCCTGGTGGCCCTGTGTCTACCAAAGACACAACGACCACCGTCGTGGCCAAAACGTCCCTCACGGGGACCGGTACCAAAAATCTCAACAACGGGCACACAAGGTTATGTCTGCTTATCGGGCCAGGGAACCGCATGCCCATAACCTTCCCTTGTTGGGGCACCGACCTGATGCATGACAACACACCGAATAAAGGCCTTCCCATACAGGCAAATGTGGTTGCACTGGGAAAAACTCGATTCAGTGGCACCATGACCCGGTCAACGATATATTCAAGTTGTATTATTATCAGGTTCAACTTAAATTGAAACTAACCGGTGTCATAGTATGCCATGAAGTGCAACAATAACATATGCATCACATATTAATGGAAAAGACTGAGTCAACTATATCCACACTAAGCATAACCATCAACAACTCTTGACACTCCTCTGGTCAAGATTAAACCTCACATTAAACAGAATCTTTTCTAATAAGTTTTATCACTTTTCTCATGGAAGAAAAATAAATTCAATTAATTACTTATATCCATAACCATATTACTTCTACCATAGCAAAAATTAATTCTAGTGTCTTTATCAACTTAGTTAGCTCTCAACTTTCTGTAACACAAGCATATTAACTTGAACAAGCACTTAACAGAATAAGAATAACACAACAATGATCTATATGCATGGATTAAATCATTCATTCAAGTAGGAAAATCACAAATATTGCAGTGGCACCATGAAAATGTTTATGTGGTTTGCCTTAGTGCAAATGAGGTTCACAAACCTCCTAGTGATCCTCAAGACAACCTTCACTGCTATGAAAACAATTACAAACACAAAAAGAAATCATCAAGAACCCTTCTGAAAATCACCATAATTTCTAGACAGCAGGGAAAAATCCCATTTTTGGTGAGCTGCTAGATTTCTTTGCAAAGAACACAATGCAAAAAGAATCAATTCATTTGAACTTTTGGTTGAAAAGTTATAGCTGTTTGAAGATCTCTGGATAAATATGAATTTGAATTTAAATAAACAGACTGGAGGGGGGTGACGTCGAAGGCGTAAATCCTCTGGGCGCCACCTCTCGTGCTGCTTCGCACGCGTACTGAGTGGCTGACGCGCGCTAGTCAGATGAGGGAGGGAGGGGAAATGACACAGGGGGCGGCGCGGCTTCGCCGGAGCAAACGCCGGCGACGAGGGCTCCTTCGCCAAAACGAGAGGGAGGGATCAAGAGAGGAGATTGAGGTGCACCTCCCCGTACCCGTAGAGTAGCTAGGGGTGGTCAGACAGCGTCAGAATCTTCCTCTCTAGCGGAGACAGGAAGTAGAGATCACCTGAGACGAAGACGACAGCGAGCAGAGGCGACTCCAGGGGCGCCAACCGGGCGGAACGGCACCACCGCAGAGTGGCGGAGGCCCTGGAAGGGTTGCCCAGGCCTAGGATGGGCCGGAGCTGCGGGGATGACCCGAGGAGATCGCCGGCGAGCTCGAGGCCTGCCTGGCCGGGTTACGGTCCTCTACTAGGTTGTGGAGTGTGTGGGAGTGGTGGATGATGCTCTAGGAGGCTGGGGGAGGGCTCTATTTATAGGCTAGCATCGAGGGGGGTTTGGGCTCCGCTGAAGGACACCTGGACACGGTGCCCGACATCAAGCGGCGTCAGTGAGAGAGGGAGAAGGAGATGGAGCTCACGCGGGGACTGTGGGCGTACGGGGACGAGCACAGGGGCACTGGGGTGACGACGAGCACAGTGCGCACTGCACTGTTTCATTGGCCAGACCGCGCCCGTGCTCGCTGCGGCGAGCTCCAGCGTCAGCGAGTGCTGGGCGAGAGTTAATGGGGCTAAGACGAAGATGGTGGCGAGGTTTGGCATGCTTAGGCAGGCGGGGAAGCGAGCACGTGATCAACAGAGGCTCGGGTGCATTGCAGTGCGCCTCGGCCGCATGCCAGCACGCCTGGACGAATGCGGTCACCGCGTGAACTCTAACCTCATGCCGACCTAAGCCCAAACTTCATGTCTGGCATGTTGTTTGTGGTAGTTTTGAATGTTACCACGCTTTGGTTTGGATCCAGACGTAGTAGAAAAGATTTCACAAGCCAAGTAAGTTTCTGATCTGTAACTTTGAGAGCTTACTCTGGTCAAACGGCTGGGAGTTGGGAGCTGAGATTTGGAGGGTAGCAATCATCTACTAAGGTGATGATGCACAAGAAAAATCAGCCCCAAAGGAGCAAGTAAAATGGTAGTTGCTGTAGAAACTACCTTTTCTGTCCAGAACAGAAAATATTTTTCTGTAGCAAACATATTCCAAAAAGTCATGCAATATTTTTGCTAAGGAAGGTGCCCTAGGGTTCCAAGAATATTTGTGAATTTTCTCAGATTTTTGTGGGCAAGAAAAATTGGGGTTGCTTTGGAGCACATTGATCTTGCTAGGGTTTAAGAGAGGGAAATGAATATTTTTCATCAAGGAAAAATATTCCAAATATTATTTTGAGATGAACCAGAGGGGAATGATGGTTAGAGAGGGAAATGGGACACTTGGGTGAAAGCCAAGGGGTACCCAAGTGTTTAAGTCCATATGAAAGGATTCAAAAACTCCAAATTTCAAAATCAGTCCACTGAAAATCAGGCAAATAAAGGAGGGCAAAAACCAGGTTGTCACGCATATGGGGGCATCTAGACCATGCCATGGTGGGATCGACGTCTACTCTGGTATCTTCCCTGCTTCTTCATTAAACTAGGATTGAATCGGTTTCTGGTTTTCCCGTGAGTCGGGCTGAACAATGTGGGTTATCCACGTAATGATCTGTGTGCTGCCGTTCATGGGGAGGTAACTGCCATTTTACTCACCCCACTACCGCTGTCGTTTCCTCCATGTATGCCGCATGCATTGCGTAGGGTTGGTGGCGGAGGCACGGGGCGCAGGAATGTGTGCATGACAGAAAGCTCGACACCGTTGATAGGAGAAGGAGGGCAGTCGGCGATTCCGGATGTTTCCAAAGACGCAGACAGACCGGATTGGTCAATCATGGCGGTTGCCACGGGGTAGTGGGGAGCCAACCCCCTACCATGCTTCGCTATAAAAGGGAGTGCAGAGTCAGGGGAAAGGACTCACCCACGCATCTCCTTCTTCTTGTGCACACCATCACCGTCAGCCAGGCGCCGGTGGCACCATCATCTGCACCTGGTCTTCTCCTCGGTAGAGCGATTTGTCAGGGGGTTGGGTGAGGATGCCGCCGCCTTCTCCATCTAGACTCCGCCAGGCTTCTGCGTGGACTCCCGCTTCGTCTTCCCTGCCGGTGTCCCTCCTTCCGCTGGTCCTGGCCGTGGTGACCAGGGCATTGCTTGGCCGCTCCTTCTGCCCTTCCGCTTCATCCTCGCCCTGCCGATTTTGTCAGGCTGCGTCCCGCGGGACCTGACGGTGTCAGGCTGGGTTTCTGCCCAGGAACTCATTTTTCCCTCTTCATCTCCCACTCCAGCTCCTACGAGGAGAGGGACAAGAAATGCATCACGGCACACTTATCTTTCTAGTTTAAAAGATGTAGGCATCTACCAAACTTTAGTCCAAATTATGTAATCTTCCATCCATATTTGTACCAAGTACGGTTTGTACCTATTTATCTGCATATTAATGAAAAAAGATGTGCTTGCCAGGCGTTGTGCATGTATCACTGTAAGTGCATCTAGTGCCCCTTAGTGATTTTGGTGTATTGAAGACTTATAGGTTAAGGGACTAGTGTTTTTTAATGTACACAGATTCCATAAGTCTATGAGTAGTTTGATAATTAAAGTCAAAGTCGGCCGTAAAAATGAATGTCCTCAGTTGAAGACTTTGGTTTTCTTGAAGACTTTGAAAGTGAGGAAATTGGTGTAACCTTGAAGACTTTGATATTGATGCGAGGATTATGAAGTGTGAAGACTTTTGTTTTCGTAGTTTCATTTTCTTTTTCTTGAGTCATAGGAATCACTATACTGTTAAAGGGGGTCGAGGTAAAACTAAGGAAAACTTTCCAAGTGATGCTCGTCTCAAAATCCTACACCTACTACAAAAAAATACACTTCCGTGATGATACGTGTTTGTCACAGTAGGTCGCGTTTTTTGTCATGCATGTACATCCATGACAAATTTATGACAGAATCAAGATAGTCATACATGTGCTGTCGTAGAAGTGTTCCATGACATTACCAAAATTATCATCACGGAAGTGTCCACTTCCATGACGATAAATCGCGCGTCAAAGAAGTGCTTCCATCAAGGGTGACCGACACGTGGCATCCACCGTAAAGGAATGCCGTTAAGCTATCAGGTCGGGTTTTGGACCCGATAACCCGTTAATAGCCCCGACCAATGGGGATTTTCCACGTGTAAAATCATCATTGGCTGGAGGAAACACGTGTCGGCTCATCGTCGAGACAGATGTCATCCACTCATTTGACAGAAGGCGCCTATGATACGTTGACACGTGGCACGGCCCAACAAAGGCCCATTCCTGTGAAAAGGCCGGCCCGTTTGACTTGGTTAAAAGGTGGCGGGCCGGCCCATGGAAAGCCTGTTAACGACATGTTCGCATATAGCCCATTTCCAGCCCGCTAACCCAAGGCCCATTACGCCCTATCCGAATTAGGCCCAGTAGCGTCATCTGGGCCATCCAATATGGTTCCAACCCGTTTTCACTTCCGACCCATGTATGGCCCATGACGTCTTTCGGCCCATATGAGGTCCTATGTAACTCATGGCCTATTAACGGCCCGTGGTGAAACTGGCCCGTAATGAACAGTGTATCACTTTACACCCATTAATGGCTCATGGTGAAACTGGCCCGTAATGAACAGTGTATCACTTTATACCCATTAACGGCCCGTTATTCCATTGGGCCGTCTCCAGCCCATGTTATGTTTCGGCCTTCTCAGAGCCCATTTATTCTTGGGCTCATTTCCAGCATTTGTTTACTTACGGCCCGTTACTGTCACTTTCTGCTTATGGGCCAAATTCAGCCCGTGGTTACAGTCGGCCCGTTTGTGGTCCATTAATACGTTGGGCCATTTTCATAGCGTCATCAAATACGGCCTATTAACGATGGCCCGTTATGGTCGGCCCATGAACGGACGATTCCAACTCTAGCCTGCTTACGGCCAGAATGCGATCTGTTTGGCCCATGTTTAGCCAATCGATCATACGGCCCATATAAGGCTCATTGATGATATGTCCCGTAGAAGGCCCATTGATGATACGACCCGTAGAAGGCCCATTGTTTCTACGGCCCATAGAAGGCCCACTGTTTCTACGGGCCGTAGAAGGCCCACTGTTTCTACGGCCCGTAGGAGGCCCAGTGTCACTACAGTAAATATTAGCCCATGGTTATTGTGGCCTAGTTTTAAAAAATAGGTTATTGCAGCCACTAGCAAACTGCAGAAAAAGAACTGCACTGACTACAAACAAACAAATAAACAAGACAACAAGGAAATAAATAAGCAAGCAACTTACACTAGGCTGTCACGGCTATTACACATATTACATCCACTTGGCATCAAAGTTCGCCACCAGTGCAAATATAGGGAACACAGCAGCATATAAACACCGCAGCAAAACAAGTCCAGAACTAAAACCACTTCAGAAGAGCTCAAGAAACAATATCCTGGGTACCCATAATGCTGGCAAGATGCTTAGCAAGCTTATTAAGTTTCTCTTGTTTGGCGTTTAAGTCCTCCAGCGCTTGTTGTTGCACCAGAAAGTATGCATCTGAATTCTGCAGGGACTTCCTCAGTCCTTCGGCTTCCTGTCACATAACATCTGATCGATGTCTTTCAACTTGAAGTTGAGACTCAAGAAGCCGAACTGATTCATGCAATGAGTTCGAAGAGCTGGTGCCAGGAGTGGTAGCCAGTAACTCGAACACTACATCAAGACAGGACTTTGGGGTTGTCTCAGTGTCTTCAATATAGTTTTTATCAGCTTTCTTGGAGACCAACAGGGATGTCTCACTATCTTGAACCTAATCTGCATTACTTCCTTTACCATTGCATAACAGGGTACTCTTCTCCAATATTTTATCCGCGTTCTAAAAGAGAAACAAACAAACAAACACATCTCAGGTATACAATGTAGTATATGAAACTCATTTTGGTAAACCAGTTCAGTAGTAAGGTGGACAGGATAACAGCATGAAACAAACATATATCTATGTAGTATGCTCACTGTATGGTCTATATCATTCTAGTTTATGTTTCCAAATCAAGATAGATATAGTTCGAATCATATCTATTTAAGACAAATCAGCATAGAAAGAATATAAGTGTGGGAAACTACACAGCAATAACAACACTTGTAATGTGCATGGCATGAGAACATAACTGTTTATTCAATTGAAACTGAAATCAACATAGAGCAAGTTACAACAGCAAACAGCCAAACACGCTGAAGAAACAGGTTTAAAACATACCTGTTGCGCCATTGGAGTTTCAATTGCATCCTTCAAATTTGAAATTAGTTGGTATTAGTAAATATAGTCATGCAAGAGCAAAGTAGTATGAACCATAGCTACGGAACCTGACCTGAGAACAATTCTTATTCTGCTTTAAGCGTTGACTTCGGGTTCAGAGTGGTGGTCCTCGTGATTTGGGCAATGCTGTTGCCTTACTAACTGCTCGTGTTTGGGTGCTCTGTGGTGGAGACGGTGATGTGTCAACGGGAACTGGGTGTCTATCTGCTGGGGTTGGGGTTAGAAGGGGTGTAGCTGGTTCTCTGTCCAACTTGGTAGGGGTACAATATGCATGAGTGTGGGTTATGTGTGGTGGTGCTGGTTCTTGGGCAAGTACAACCGTGGTTCTATCTGCATCAACAGGTAGCACGATCTTTTCTGAAGACCGTGTTTTTACTCCCGCAGATACTGCCATCACTCCCTCCAATTGAAATGGTTGATAAACAAGAAAAGTAATTGAATGTACAGACATTGTAAGATAGACAGATGCAATGGATAGTAGGGAAGAAAACAGGGCATGAAATAATTCACATTTATGTTGTCTAAGCAAACAGAATAGCAGGACATAATTTCACATATATGATGGCTAATTAAACAGGATAGCATGACACAATTTCACATGTATGATGGCTAACTAAACAGGATAGAATGACATACTTCAAAATATGATGACTATGTAAACAGGATGACATAATATAACTATACGATGTGTCTATTAAAGTGGTTGGCATGCCATAAATCACAAACATGCCGTCGATGGAAACATGATGGCATGATATCATTCACGGATAGAATGGCATAATTTAAATATGATGACTATGTAAACAGGATGAGATGATATAACTATATTATGTCTTTATAAAATGGGTTGGCATGCCATAATTCAGATACATGTTGTCTATGTAAACATCATGGCATGACATAATTAAAATATATGATTTATATACTAAGGAAGTGAGCAGAGGGAAATCGCATATATGATGTGTCAACTAAGGAGATGGCATTCAATATTGTGTGTATGATTTAAAAAATAAGCATTGCAATACAACATATGCATTATATGAGTAATATAACCCTGCCAAGTTTGAGCATACACCTCAGGGGAATAATAGGACTGGTCATCTGCCTCTGAATCCTCCTCTGAAGAGCTATCTGTAACCAGCAAGATATCTGCTTCATCGGGTAGCATTGTCTGCTCTGAAGACCTTGTTTTCACTCCAGATTTCTCCATCACCAATTCAAATGGCTGATGCACAGGAAGAACAGCATGGCATGATATAATTCACATATATGACGCTTGCCTAAACAGCATGGCATTGCATAATTCACATACATAATGCCTTGCAACAAGAAAAGATTGCATAATTCACATATATAATGTCTTGCAACAAGATGGCATTGCATAATTCACATATATGGTAATTAGACACTAAACAGGTGGCATTCACACAAAGCATGTCTAAAATAAGCAAATGACATAGCAATGCAAGATACCATACGCACGATATGAGCAACATAACCCTGCCAAGTTAGGGCATGCACCTCGGGGGGGGGGGGGAATATGACTGGTCATCTGTCTCTGAATCCTCCTCTAAGGAGCTATTGGTAACCAGCAAGACATGCACTTCGTCAGATAGCATTGTCTGCTCTGAAGACCTTGTTTCCACTCCAGATTTTTCCATGACCGTGACAAATGGCTGATGCACATGAAGAGTAATTGAATGTACTAAAACTGTTGACAAATTTAACACGTAATAAAAAAATGATGGCATGATATAATTCACATATAAGATGATTGGCTAACCAGGGTGGCATTGCAAAATTCACATATATGATGCCTGGCTAGACAAGATGGCATTGCATGATTCACATATAGGATAAAGAAACTAAACAGATGCCATTGACACAAAGCATGTCTAAACTAAGCAGATGCCATCTTTAATGTATACAGTAAGCAATGCAAGGCACCATATGCATGATATTACCAACATCAGCATGCCAAGTTAGAGAGAAGACCGCATGGGGTAAATAGGAGTGGTCTTCTCCTTCTGAATCCCCCTCATAACAGTTATCTTCCTCCTGATTACGATCCGAAATGGGTGGAGGGGGGCTGCCTTTGCGCCCACCATGGAACGACGTCTGCATGAAATTTTATTGCCATGCAAGGCCCATCTCTTTTGCTCTACATGATCAGTTCCATTGTGTATAATAACTGGCATGCATAGGAATAAAACATAGTGAGATTATGTAAGGAGTGCATGCACAAATCCAGAGTGATGGTAGCAAACTGTGGATAGACCCAAAACCAATGATAGCAGGCAGATAATAGCTTTAGTTAAAAAATACAGATAATGGCTCCTTTAATGTTTGTTTGCACCCAACATGAAACCATAGTAGACACCGGAGATTAACCAGATAGTAGACATATAGTACTGATTGCTGCCCTAATATGTACCCCACAACCATTTAAAAACTCACGTTTCAGCATTAGTTTCGACCTGACTCAGAGTCTAATAGGTGAACACGACGATAATGTAGCATGTCATCATATTAAGCGACGCATAACATAAGCAGACACGGAAGAGTGCGACCTCTCTTGCGGACTCGTGTAGTCCTCAAGGTCATCTGCTCAGTTGATGATGGTAATGCAGTTGCCGTGGCTGCCGGCGGCGGGGAAGGAGATCTGAGGCGGCGGAAGACATTCTGGAGAGCGGATCCCTACTGTGGTGAACCCTTCTGTCATTGGAGCAGCTGAGTTGGGGTGGAACGCAGCGCCACAGGAGCAGGACAAACCACACAAGGTTTTCTTTGACACATATCTGTAACAGAAGTAATTGAGTAAGGGCTTGTTTGAATTTGAGGATTCTAACAATGCAGGGATAGGAAATAGAAAGGAATAGGATAGGAATGCACGTGCAAAATAGAGAATTTAAAAACACAGGATTTCTGCCAATCTGGGTGTTTGATTCACAACAATGGGAAGATCACAGGATGCAAAAAAGCATGGTAAGATTAAGTCAAACCACAAGAAAATGTACGGTTATAATGCTATTATGCTACTATCTCTTAGTCTTGTGCTTGATGAATAGGAATATGAAAAGGAGGAGAAGTGGAAATTAGAATTTCTATGGTTTTTCTTTCAAGGAGACACTAAAGGAACAAATCCTACAGTTTTCCTTTGCTCCATTCCTTTGCACCAAATTCATGAAAAGTAGTACCATAGGAAACTTTCCAATTCCGATGTTTTTCATTCACTTTTCCTTTCAAGCACTGGCGATTCTAGTAGGCAGGCTTGAGCAAAGAAAATCCTACACTAAAAAAATGTTTTTGTGCTACTTCTATTACTTTGGACCCAGGCCACAGCCATACTAGCTCAACTCCCAGGCCCATCGACAAATGCACAGCTCAAACGCGCAGAGATAAATAATGATGGCGTTTAAGAGAGTCCATCACGGATAGCTAAGTTGCCTGGTACCTCACTACTTGTCATATAGTAGGATAAAATAATCATATTTCCCATTACTATGAGTGCTGAGTGGACAATATACATAACATGTAGAGTAAAAAAGAGATGCAACAAGTGTACAACCTCTTTGGCGAAGCCATGTCGATCTCAGCGTGATTGGGTTGGCCGGTGAGGATGCTCCGGCTGACTTGGCTGTCGGAGGAGGGGAAGAAGATCTTAGGCGTCTGGAGATGGAGCCCGAGGTACTGCTCCACTGTGATGGAGGGTTTCATCGTTGGAGCAGCTCCGGTGAGTTGTACGACGCCGAGGCTGAAGCAGGACAAGAGAGACAACGAACAACGTTAACCTGAGTGGAATTCTAATAGCATCTCCAATACATGACGTAAAATACATAAACACAAAGTGCTAGATGTAAAATACATCAGCCGCTCATCTCTGAACTTAACTGTCGAAACTGAATTTAACTGTCGAAACTGAACTTAACTGTCGAAACTGAACTTAACTGTCGAAACTAAACTTAACTATCGAAACTGAATTTGATGTCGAAACTGAATTTTGTTGTCGAAACTAAACGCACTAGCAAGGTGAGGCTACACGTCGGTCGACTGACTTTTTCATCTCTGGTCAGTCGATTTTGCAGCCGTTGGATACGAAATCAAGGGCCTGCGGTTCATCTTCAACCTCCACCCCCCTGAGCCGGCCAAACCGCAGCCCCCCGCCGCCCGTGGCCGGCGGTGCGCCGCCCCGCCCGCCCCGAAAACACTCCCCACCGCCGGTACGCCGCCGCCCCGGCCATCCCTCTAGCCCCCCCTCCCCGTGTCGAGCTTTTTCTCCGGCGATCCCCACGCCACCACCCCGCCAACGCCCTGGCACCCCCGGCGACCACCTCCCCCATCCTGAACCCTAAGATAGATAGTGGGGTATCTCTCCGGCGAGCCCCCTCCCCGCTGTGACTGGTTCTTCCTTCACCCCGGCGGCATCGGAGTGAAGTGTAGCTAAATCGGAGCAACATCGCAAGCAAGAGCAAGAGCGAGAGCAGAAGCGCGAGCAAGAGCAATAGCAAGAGCAGACCAGGCAGGGGACTGAGAGCAAGAGCAGAGCAGCAGCGCGAGCGAGAGCTAAAGCAGCAGCAGGTCCTACTAATGTGGACGTCGCCGCCGAGGGAGCGACGCCGTGGAGGAAGTGGCCGCGACGCCGCCGTGGATGGAGCCGCGCCGTGTCGTCTTGGGACCAAGCGCCGGCAGCACCGTGAGATCAAATCAAGAAGAAAATGCGGCGATTAGTGTACAACCTCTTTGGTGGCGCCGATTAGGCCGCAGCTTCATCCGAGGAAACGGTGATGATGATGCTCTTCCGATGGTGCAGGTGAAGACGGCGGTGTGGGAATGGAAGTGGCGCGAAAGACGACGGGAACGTAGGGGCAGCTCCTTGGAGGTGGAGGACAGGGTGGCTGAACCGGCGGGATGATGAGATCGACAAGGGATCCTCATCCGGTACGGTGGATGAGGGACGTCAAGGTGTTGTTGTGGACGACGTCATCGGGGAAGAGGCTCCGGCTGGGTGGCGGACGAAGCAGGGTGTGGGGTTTCATCGCGGGTTTTCGCGGCCTCGGTGTACGAATGGGTGGGCGGATGGGATGGCAGTGGGGAACCATGGCTTAGAGACGCGCTTGTCCGAAATGTGGGGTAAGTTACGAAAGTAGCCCCACCGATTTGAGGCGGTTCTTTCGGTTCAGGGGTACCACGGGCATTTCGCGTGTCGGGATTTCACAGGAGGTGGGAGTTTTCGCGCGCGTTGTAATTTCGGAATAGCAAGGCACGGGTTGAGATGGAGAGAGTTGTCGGAGCACAACGAGACAAAGATATATCTTAAATATTTCGGGCTAACAAGGCACGGGTTGAAGAGGCGGGAGGTTCGTAGCACGATAGACAGAGACCATAGCTTGAATTTTCGGCATAACAAGGCGCGGCTTGAAATTTTGGAAGAACAAGCTTAATGTGTACCCAAAAAAGACAATTTTCACCTCAACACGCACAACACACACACAAACACCATTTAGACTAGAGTAAGATACACGTGCATTGCACGCATGAGATTTGGCAACCAAATTATGAATAAATACCACATTATAGCATGCAAGCTTTGAGTCATATATGCATGATGTAGATGTTCATTTAATTCTTATAGTTCATTTCATTCAAAATCATCTAGTTTTTATAAGAACGCTAATCTATTTTAAGATTCATGGAATTGTGCGTCGTAAGACATAAAGTAAAAACAAATTATGGCAAATCATGTAGAAAAACAATTGGGCAATTCTGATACGGAAGATTCTAGAACAAATAAGAAGTGCTTGTGTTTTGATGTTTGTGCATTATGCTTAAGTTCAACCATGTAGTCTTCTAGATTATACATGTGGCGAAATCTGGTGGAATCTAGATGATATCCAACTGCCAGTAGTGCTCAAATTTGCCATCTTTGGACCATCGGATTCGCCTCATCCAACGACCATCTTTCAAATTTAAAGTTACCCACACACAATATAAAAAAAATATAAAATATAATATATATATATAGGGGTATAGATATAGATATGTGATGCAAAAGCCTCCCATCATCTCCAATTAGAATAGTGTGTCCATGCACGGATACGACGTGGCGAAATGATGTCTGCCATTGGTATCTAAAATTCAAATCAGTCCGACCTTGTTCAATGTGTATACATTACAACATGCTCGTTTCCAAACCACACCGCGCAGATCTCCGTTATATTCATGCATGCATGGGTTTCAAACATCAGGATCTCTTATTCAAATATTTAAATTCAACTTTACATTGATTGTGACCTCACCAATTCAGCCATTCTTTAACACCCACTGAGGGAGTCCTGGATTAGGGGGTGTTCGGGTAGCCGGACTATACCTTCAGCCGGACTCCTGAGTATGAAGATACAAGATTGAAGACTTCGTCCCGTGTCCGGATGGGACTTTCCTTGGCGTGGAAGGCAAGCTTGGTGATGCGGATATTCAAGATCTCCTACCATTGTAACCGACTATGTGTAACCCTAACCCTATCTGGTGTCTATATAAACCGGAGGGTTGTAGTCCGTAGGCAATCAACTCCATACACAACAATCATACCATAGGCTAGCTTCTAGGGTTTAGCCTCCTTGATCTTGTGGTAGATCTACTCTTGTACTACCCATATCATCAATATTAATCAAGCAGGAGTAGGGTATTACCTCCATCGAGAGGGCCCGAACTTGGGTAAAACAAAGTGTCCCCTGTCTCCTGTTACCATCCGGCCTAGACGCACAGTTCGGGACCCCCTACCCGAGATCCGCCGGTTTTGACACCGACATTGGTGCTTTCATTGAGAGTTCCTCTGTGTCGTCGCTTTTAGGCCCGATGGCTCCTTCGATCATCAACAACGATGTAGTCCAGGGTGAGACTTTTCTCCCCGGACAGATCTTCGTCTTCGGCGGCTTCGCACTGCGGGCCAATTCGCTTGGCCACCTTGAGCAGATCGAAAGCTACGCCCCTGGCCATCAGGTCAGGTTTGGAAGCCTAAACTACACGGCTGACATCCGCGGGGACTTGATCTTCGACGGATTCGAGCCACAGCCAAGCGCGCCGCACTGTCTCGATGGGCATGATATAGCTCTGCCACCGAACAGCGCCTTGGAGGCCGCACACGCATCGGTTTCGACCATTGATTCGGAGCCTACTGCACCGATCGAGGATCAGCGGTTGGACGCTGCCTCAGGGGCTGTGATCTCAGAGGCGATTGAGCCGAACTCCAGCCCCGCACTCCGCATGGCCCGTGACTCCGAGGAGCCGGATTCTTCTCCGAGCTCCGAGCCCCCCGCGCCCCTGCCGATCGAATCCGATTGGGCGCCGATCATGGAGTTCACCGCCGCGGACATCTTTCAGCACTCGCCCTTCGGCGACATCCTGAATTCTCTAAAGTCTCTCTCTTTATCAGGAGAGCCCTGGCCGGACTACGGTCAGCAAGGTTGGGATACGGACGACGAAGAAATTCAAAGCCCACCCACCACCCACTTCGTAGCCACTGTCGACGACTTAACCGACACGCTTGACTTCGACTCCGAAGACATCGACGGCATGGACGACGATGCAGGAGACGAACAAGAACCAGCACCTGTAGGGCGCTGGAAGGCCACCTCGTCATATGACATATATATGGTGGATACTCCAAAAGATGGAGATGGCGATGGAACAGTGGGGGATGACGCCCCCAAGAAACAGCAAAAGCGCCGGCGTCAGCGGCGCCGCTCTAAATCCCGCCAAAGCAAAAACGGTGATTCCGGCACGGGAGATAATACTACCCCGGATAGCGCCGAAGAACACCCACCTCAGCAAAATTCGGCACAGGAAGATGGAGAAACCAGCCCTCATGAAAGAGTGGCAGACCGAGAGGTCGAGGATGATAACTATACGCCTCCCTCCGAAGACGAGGCTAGCCTCGATGACGACGAATTCGTCATACCATCAGACCCCGCCGAACAAGAGCGTTTTAAACGCAGGCTTTTAGCCACGGCAAGCAGCCTCAAGAAAAAGCAGCAACAGCTTAGAGCTGCCCAAGAATTGCTAGCTGACAGATGGACTGAAGACCTTGCGGCCGAAGAGTATGAACTCGAACGCCCCTCCAAGAGTTACCCGAAGCGCAGGCCGCTACCCCGATCAGAGGAGGAAGCACCTACATCACCAGCGCATGACATGGCAGACCGGCCACCTCGCGGCCGCGACAGAGAGGCCTGTCGGCCCTCCACCCAAGCCATGCCCCGACGCCGCTCAACTAAGGCACGGGAAAATGCGCCCGACCTGCGAGACATACTGGAGGATAAGGCAAGACAAACAAGATCGATCTACGGATCGCGCAGGCGCCCTACGGCATGTGACAATGATCTTCACTCCGGATACAACAAATCCGGCCGGGCCGAACACAACAGACATAGCTCTTCCGAGCTGCGTCGTGATATAGCCCAGTACAGAGGCGCCGCACACCCGCTATGCTTCACGAATGAAGTAATGGATCATAAAATCCCAGAGGGTTTCAAACCCGTAAACATCGAATCATACGATGGCACAACAGACCCGGCGGTATGGATCGAGGATTATCTCCTTCACATCCACATGGCACGCGGCGATGATCTACACGCCATCAAATACCTCCCGCTCAAACTTAAAGGACCGGCCCGGCATTGGCTTAACAGCTTGCCAGCAGACTCAATCGGTTCTTGGGAGGACCTGGAAGCCACATTCCTCGACAACTTCCAGGGCACTTACATGCGACCACCGGATGCCGACGACTTAAGCCACATAATTCAGCAGCCAGAAGAATCGGCCAGACAATTCTGGACATGGTTCCTAACAAAGAAAAACCAGATTGTCGACTGTCCGGACGCAGAAGCCCTAGCAGCCTTCAAGCATAACATCCGCGACGACTGGCTTGCCTGGCACCTGGGACAGGAAAAGCCGAAATCCATGGCAGCCCTCACGACACTCATGACCCGCTTTTGCATGGGAGAAGACAGTTGGCTAGCTCGCAGTAACAACTTATCAAAGAACCCTGGTAATTCGGGTACCAAGGACAAAAGTGGCAGGACACGTCAGAATAAGCAAAAACGCCGCGTTAACAGCGACAGCAATGAAGACACGGCAGTCAACGTCGGATTCAAAGGCTATAAATCCGGTCAGCAGAAAAAGCCATTCAACAAGAATACTCAGGGCCCGTCCAGTTTGGACCGAATACTCGATCGCTTGTGCCAGATACATGGCACCCCCGAAAGGCCAGCCAATCACACTAACAGAGATTGTTGGGTGTTCAAGCAGGCAGGCAAGTTAAGGGCTGAAAACAGAGACAAGGGGCTGCACAGCGACGAGGAGGAGCCCAAGCTGCCGAACAACAATGGACAGAAGGGTTTTCCCCCACAAGTGCGGACGGTGAACATGATATACGCAACCCACATTCCCAAGCGGGAGCGGAAACGTGCGCTATGGGAAGTATACGCGGTAGAGCCAGTCGCCCCAAAGTTCAACCCATGGTCCTCCTGCCCGATCATTTTTGATCGAAGGGACCATCCCAATAGCATCCATCATGGCGGCTTCGCCACATTGGTTCTCGACCCAATCGTCGACGGATTTCATCTCACGAGAGTCCTCATAGACGGCGGCAGTAGCCTGAACCTGCTTTCTCAGGATACAGTGCGAAAAATGGGCATAAATCCCTCAAGGATTAAGCCCACAAGAACGACCTTTAAAGGCGTTATACCAGGTGTAGAAGCCAACTGTACAGGCTCAGTAACACTTGACGTGGTCTTCGGATCCCCGGACAATTTCCGAAGCGAAGAGTCAATCTTCGATATAGTCCCGTTTCGCAGTGGCTATCACGCCCTACTCGGACGAACCGCATTCGGAAAGTTCAATGCGGTGCCACACTACGCATATCTCAAACTCAAGATGCCAGGCCCTCGAGGAGTAATTACCGTCAACGGAAACACCGAACACTCCCTCCGTACGTAGGAGCATACGGCGGCTCTCGTAGCGGAGGTACAAAGTAGTCTTCTCAGGTAATTCTCCAGTCCGGCCATTAAAAAGCCAGACACTGCCAAGCGCGCCCGGAGTAACCCACAGCAGGACCGCCTGGCACACTCTGAGCAAGCGTAGCAATACGGCCCCAGCCCCAGCTTTCGTGACATAGTGAAACCAGTACCTCGCGTACATAACTACGCCCTTGAAATACCATGGGCATAGGGGGAGGGGCACAATAACGGCACGCCCAAAATACGGCTTAAAACGTACTAGGGGCTGCTGGATTCTTTCTTTTAATTTTTTCTTACTTTCAGGACTCCATACTTCGGACGACCTGTTCGGCAACGCGACTGCAGCACAAACGATGCAAGAACCAGGGAGGCAGACAAGCCATGCCGCATTATGGAACTCCCAGATGGTCTCTGTTGCGAGCAGTATACCTGTTTTAAATACAATTCCGCGGCCTACCCCTGGTCAGGACATACTGAATAGTCCAATATCTTTTGCTTACCGCACTATTTGTATCGTTTGGCTTTGATAAATAGCCTTTATATAAACAATGCATCGCCTTTGTCTATTTCTTGCATTACTCTCTTTTATATATGTTCATTAATGACATGTTGCACCCGTACACTGTGGTACCGCAAGTACGCCAGGGGCTTCAGTACCCTTTAATATGGTGTGAGAAGTCCGTACACTTTCACAAGTGCGGCACCCCGAACTTATAGCACTATATGCATCGGCTCCGAGTCATGATTTGTGTCAATAGTTGGGTTTGCCCGGCTCCTATGTTTTGGTGCCTTACGTTCCGCTATATCCGCTAAGGTAGCACTAGGAGAACCACTGCGGTTGTGCCCCGGTTGAGCTGGGTTAAGCACCTCAGTGGAGAAAGCTAAAACTGACTGTCATGATGAGGTGAGAGACCGGTCGCTGTTCGAGAGGTTTTTCGAGTCCCTAAAGACTTATGACGCTTCGAGCGAGGAGCTGGATAACCCCAGCCAAGGCGTGGATAGCGCCCCGAACTCGGTCTTCCGAACTAGGGGATTCGCCGAAATTTAAAATTATAAAGTTCTATGGCTAAGTGAGAGTGTTCAAGCATTATAGTCCGATTGCCTGGTTCGTCGTGCTGAGCGCCTCCCTTGAAGAACCCAACCTTGGGAAAAAGAGCACTCAGGTTTATCACCGAACACCCCAGCACTAGTGGCATGGGGGCAGAAGCCGATGACTGGCCATCTCTCAATTTTTGATAAACGGCCGCACAGAAAATAATATTTTAAATTCAATAAGCATTGCTTAGCGCATATGAACAAGTTTTCAGCGCACAGGATAAACACGAGCGAGTTCATTCAAAAATTACATCCTTGGTACATTCATCCGCCACAAAGCGGGCACCCGCAAGAACATTCTTATAGTAGTTCTCGGGCTTGCGATGCTCCTTCCCCAGTGGTGGCTCGTCCCTCACAAGCTTCTCACTGTCTAGCTTACCAAAATGCACCTTAGCATGGGCAAGGGCCCGACGGGCACCTTCGATGCAGACGGAGCGCTTGATGACCTCGAGCCTTGGACAGGCCTCCACCAGCCGCCGCACCAGCCCAAAGTAGCTCCCAGACAGGGCCTCTCCGGGCCACAACCGAACTATGAAGCCCTTCATGGCCTGTTCGGCCGCCTTGTGGAGCTCGACCAGCTGTTTCAGCTGGTCGCTCAAGGGCATAGGGTGTCCGGCCTCAGCATACTGAGACCAGAACACCTTCTCCGTCGAGCTGCCCTTCAGCTCGGTAGAATGCGGCGGCGTCAGATACGCTGCGAGGAAGATCTGCGAATGCCCCTCGAGAGCTCTGGATTCGGGTAAGTAACAAGTAGTTTACTTTTATATTTCTGCTTTGAATTCCTTACCCGTTGCTATCTTTTTCACCTCCTCCAACTCTTGGAGGGCCTTTTGGGCTTCGGCCTTGGCAGACTTGGCAGTCTCAAGGGCCATCGCGAGCTCGGACGCTTGGGTCTTTGACTCAAGCTCCAAACTCTCATGTTTTTTCATGAGAGCCTGAAGCTCTTGCTACACCTCGCCGACCTGAGCCCCAAGTTTCTCTCGCTCGGTGCGCTCCACGGCCGTTTTCTTTTTGGCCTCAGATAGCGCCTGCTTGAGGGTCGCCACCTCAGTCGTGGCCCCTACAATAAGCTGTACAATCCTGTTATTTTTTGCAATCACGCCTCTCTATAGGCACCCTTTTCAGTAAGGTATTTCTTACCTTCTTTCTCCTCGAGCTGCCGCTTGGCAAGGCCGAGCTCTTGCTCGGTCCGCCCGAGGTCCTGTTTCAGGACACCCACCTCCGCAGTCGGTCCGGCGGTGGATAGCAGCGAAGCCTGCATATGCATATTGACTCATTATTGTTAGACTCGTGCGAAATTTAATATATCATCTATTCAGCTTTTCTTTCCGAACGCCAAACAGAGCATCAAGGGCTACTGTCTATGCGGTAATATTTTTACATATTTTTTACTTACCTCGAAGCCTGTTAGGAGGCTAGCACAAGCTTCACTCAGTCCGCTCTTGGCGGACTGAACCTTCTGGATCACCGTACTCATAATAGTACGGTGCTCCTCGTCGATGGAGGCACCTTCACGCACCTCCAGCAGATTGTCCGGCACCTCCGGTTGGACGGAGGCTGCCGGCTCAGAAGGCTTGCTCCTCTTTGAAGGAGTTTGCCTGCCGCGGTCCGGAATCATTGAAGATTCCGGCACGGTGTCCGGCTCAAAGCCGGACTTGGAGCCCTGAGGGGTCTTGTCCCCTTTACTCCTGGAGTCCAGGAGGTCGCCTTGCGGCTCCTCCAGGACCACCTCCTCCTGCCCCGGAGCTCGTTGTGACGCCACTTCGGCGTCATCCGCAGTGCGGGGGGAGACAGCGGGCGGAACTGAGTTCACATCCGAAGAATCCAGGGAGCCGCTCGACGACTCGTTGAGTTCGGCCCGGGGTGGGCTGCATGATTATATTCGGCATTAGGGAAAGCTGTGCAACGAAAGGAATATCATGAATTACGCTGGTATCTGAACACTTAGGATTTCGCCGGACGCCTGGCCCTGTCCGGCCACTCCTCTTCGTCCTCGTCGGCGTCGGGGGCGTAGTCCGGCGGAGGGGTTTTCCTCCTCTTGGACCCTTCGCCCCCCCCCCCTACTGGGGCGGCCTTCCTCTTCTTTCCTCCCCCCGCTGGAGGGGGAGAGGTTTCTTCTTCGTCCTCCTTGTCTTCACGGGAGGAGTGCATCTCGGACTCGCCGGTTGACGAGTCCGACGCCACCATACGCCGGGCACTCTTTCGAGTCCCCGTGGTCTTTTCTTCTTGGCCTTCTTTTCCGGCACCACATAAGGCACCGGAGCCAGCAGCTTCACTAGTAAAGTTGGGGCTGGGTCTTCGGGCAGCGGAGCCGGATAGTTAATCGGTCCGGATACCGCCCGCCAAGCCTGTCAAAGGTAAGGGAGTTTAGATATCGCATAGAGTTAAACTATGAAAGAAGTTGAACATCCTGTAAAAGGTGAACATAGCTTACCTCGCTAGCATGACGCTGCGAGCTGTATCCGCGGTCCTCGGAAGCGGATGCGGGAGCCTCGGCACCTTTGATTAGCACCTTCCAGACGTCTTCATACGTCGTGTCGAAGAGCCTATTAAGGGTTCGGTGCTGTGCCGGTCGAACTCCCACAGAGTAAAGTCCTGTTGTTGGCACGGGAGGATTCGGCGAACGAGCATGACCTGGACTACATTTACAAGCCTGATTGACTTGTTTACCAGGGACTGGATGCATGTCTTTAGTCCGGTCACCTCTTCCTCGTCGCCCCATGACAGGCCCGTCTCTTTCCAAGACATAAGCCGCGTGGGGGGTCCGGATCGGAACTCGGGGGCTGCGATCCATTTCGGATCGCGCGGCTCGGTGATGTAAAACCACCACGATTGCCACCCCTTCAGGGTCTCCACGAAGGAGCCCTCGAGCCATAGGACGTTGGCCATCTTGCCCGCCATGGCGCCTCCGCACTCCGCTTGGCTGCCGCGCACCACCTTGGGCTTGACGTTGAAGGTCTTGAGTCAGAGGCCGAAATGGGGGCGGACGCGGAGGAAAGCCTCGCACATGATGATAAACACCGAGATGTTGAGGATGAAGTTCGGGGCCAGATCGTGAAAATCCAGGCCGTAGTAGAACATGAGCCCCCGGAAAAATGGGTGAAGTGGAAAACCCAGTCCATGGAGGAAGTGGGGAAGGAATACTACCCTCTCGTTGGGCCTTGGGGTGGGACAAGCTGCCCCTCCTCAGGAAGCCGGTGCGCGATATCTTTGGACAAGTATCCGGCCTTCCTAAGCTTTTTGACGTCGCCCTCCATGATGGAGGAGACCTTCCACTTACCTCCCGCTCCGGACATCGCTGGAGAAGGTTGAGGTGGGAAGTGCGGGCTTGGGCGCTGGAGCTCGAGTGCGCAGGAGATGGATAGGCAAAGGAGGAAGAAAGCGTAGGTAAAAAGGTGGACCTTTATCCCCTATATGGGCGGATGCGGTTGTGCGTCCCCACCTGCCTAATAAAACTCGTTTGCCTCCCAAGCGCCGTGGTAAATGGCGCGGTTAAGGTTACCCACGTCCGTATTGATGAGAATCCCGTAAAAAGGGCACACGATCTCTGCTTTGACAAGACGTGCCAAGGAAACCGCCTCGCAAAACATGCTGAGGTGGAAAAGTAAAAACGATTCGAGTAAAGGACTTGGCCGTAGTGTGATAGCGCACTGCGGAATACATCAGCAGATTTGATTTGTGTCAATATTACTCTCTCTATGGCAATATGTGGAAACTTATTTTGCAGAACCGGACACTACTCTTGGTGTTTACAAATATTCTATGAAGGACTTGGAGGAGGAACCCGCCTTGCAATGCTGAAGACAATTTGCGCGCCGGACTCGTCGTCATTGAAGCCTGGTTCAAGGGCTACTGAGGCAGTCCTGGATTAGGGGGTGTTCGGGTAGCCGGACTATACCTTCAGTCGGACTCCTGGACTATGAAGATACAAGATTAAAGACTTCATCCCGTGTCCGGATGGGACTTTCCTTGGCGTGGATGGCAAGCTTGGCGATGCGGATATTCAAGCTCTCCTACCATTGTAACCGACTCTGTGTAACCCTAACCCTATCCGGTGTCTATATAAACCGGAGGGTTGTAGTCCGTAGGCAATCAACTCCATACACAATCATACCATAGGGTAGCTTCTAGGGTTTAGCCTCCTTGATCTCGTGGTAGATCTACTCTTGTACTACCCATATCATCAATATTAATCAAGCAGGAGTAGGGTATTACCTCCATCGAGAGGGCCCGAACCTGGGTAAAACAAAGTGTCCCCTGTCTCCTGTTACCATCCGGCCTAGACGCACAGTTCGGGACCCCCTACCCGAGATCAGCCAGTTTTGACACTGACACCCACAAAGTAGTCTTCTCTTTATAATTGTACCACTAACGTTCTCTCGTGCATGCATGCACACACACTACCAGTCGGCATTATCCATCGCACGCATGCAATCTTTTTCTTCAGGTCAGTCTTCCATGAAGGCACACACCAACACACATCCCCCTCTCCATCATATCGGGCATTCTTTATCTCTCACGCGTGCATGCGCAACGATCGATGTTCCTCTATGTATGTGTGTATATAGCTAGGTCTTTCATAGTTTTCCACACAAACCGATCAATCGATATATCTAGTGAGGTCTCACCCTCTTTCCCACGTCCACATCGATCAATCTATACCTCTCTATATAGGATTAACATATATAGCTAATACACCCACATTAATTATGTATCCAACTTCCCCCTCTCATCATCCATGCCTTCTGCTTCATCTCTCATACGCGTGCACAATGGCGAAGACAGGGGCAGTAAGGGCCGTGCCCCCCCCCCCTAACATCACTATATATCAAGGCTAATATGAATGTGATCATTAGAAAATTCCTGCTAAAAATGCTTTAAGTTCATGAATCAACCCTCCTCGTAAAGGATTAGCAATGCTTGGCCCCCTAGCTCATTTATTTTTCATGGCTCCGCCACTACGCGCATCAGCGCACATGTTCGCCCCCTCTCTCTAAATATCGATCTCGCACTTGTGCATTCCTTCATAGTCTCCCTCCACTCGGCCCCTCGCACCATATCTAGCCCCCACCGGATTTTGCCACATGTACAATCTAGCAGACTCCATGGTTGAACTTAAGCATAATGCACAAACCTCAAAACAACAGTGGTTCTCTTTTGTTCTAGAATCTTCCGTATCATAACTGCCCAAACTTTTTTCTAGTTGAGTTGCCATTATTTTTTTTTACTTTATGCTTTACAATGCACAATTCCATGAATCATAAAATAGATTAAGGGCTTCTTTGATTCAAAGGATTCTCAAAGGAATTTTGGAGGATTCTAATCATTAGGAATTTTTCCTATCTTGGTTGTTTGATTCGTAGGATTGTAAACCATAGGAATTTTTCCATATGATTCATTTGCACTAGATTTCATAGGAAAAATCCCATCCACTTGAACCTCTTTGAAAGAATTCTGCATTTTTTCTATGCACAATCAAACACTTGTACAATCCTGTAGGATTCAAGACGACATTCCACTATAATCCCATGTTTTTCCTATTCCCGCGTTCTTAGCTTTTTTTATAAAAACTAATTGATTTTGAATGAGATGAACTATAAGAATTAAATGAAGGGCTACACCAGGCATATATGACTCAGAGCTTACATGCTATAGTGTGGTATTTATTCATAATTTGGTTGCAAAATCTAATGCGTGCAATGCACGTGTACCTTACTAGTACTTCGAGTATGTGCAAAACACGTAAATTAGAATACTAATGGCACGCTACACGGTGTCTCTCTTACAGTTCATGAAGCCACGTGGCACATGTGTAGGCGTTGTCGCGACCTCCTTGCGTGGATTGATCAAAGTGATGTGCTGCTGGTTCCAGAAGAATGTACTCGTCCTCCCTGAGCCATACTAGCGGTACATGCACGAAGCGAAGATGTGCATGCACGCCATGCACGCACTCATTCCTCGCACGCACACGCGGGTACATGGGCAGACGCAATTTTGTACCAAGATCCACCCCATGTGATAATTTGACGTGTGTAAAGTCGTTCACTTCATTGATGCTCAATTAATATAGCGCTTGCAAATTGAGTGGACGTGAGGGTGGAAGAAAGACATTATTACTCCACTGCGCGCATGCGAGTAGTTAAATCATGGGTTGCTAGTAGTACTTCCATTGGTCTCCTTATTTTGTGCCAATTTTTGACAGTAACATAATATTTACGCATTTGAGCAGTGTAGTACTTGAAATTTATGTTCCGCTAAACTCATCGGGAGCCATTTCGGGCCTCAAAACCAAAACCATCAATTAATCTTTACCTTGTTCCCATGACATTCGAAAGCCTGCTCACACCTACTAGTAGTATGTACCAAACCTGAACGTGTTCCCACTATGAAAGTATTAGTACTAGTGCTAGTACTTAGGTTATAAAAAGGGGAACTACCTAACCGAAACTCACTCTACCTTTCCTCCTCATAAGTGCTTCTTCTTCGTTCGTCGTTGCCATGGCTGGTGAGCAGAGCTCCAGGTCGAGAACTACTAGTAACAAGGGAGCGGCAACCAAGGTTGCGGAAAAAAAGAGATGGCTCGCCGCCACGCAGAGACCTCGAAAGATCTCTCACGGGCAGTCGATGGCTCCCAGGAGCGCCCTAACCGCGGAGGCGAACTTGCCGGGCCGGCGGAGATGGAGTCGTTATCCCTCAATGGCATGCCCGATCAGCTCAATAAGCAGAAGGAGTTCATCCAAGGCTTGATGGAGTTGTTGAAGGAGAGCCTCGACGACATGCCAGTTGAGCTCAATCAGCAGGGGGAGCTGACCGCCGGCTTGGTGATGCTGCTGAAGAAGAGCATTGCCTCGGAGAAGAAGGCGACCGGCGAAGTCCTGCGACTTCGGGAGGACAATGCGAAGCTCTTCCACGAGATCGACCTGTTGAAGGAGAAGAACGCCGGCTGGAAGAAGCTGCAAGAGAATAGTAGTTCCTCGATGAAGATGCTGCAGGCCCTCACCGTGGAACAGAAGCAAGAGTTGGCGAAGCTCCGCATCGAGCACCCGGCTGTTGTCAAGGTACGTAATATGGTCGTCGAACAGATGATGAAGGCTCGCGTCGAGAAATGCCGTGTCATGGACACAATGATAAAGATGGCGGAGGAGACGCGCAAGGAGATGGAGGTCGTGGAGGCGATGAAGAAGCAGTTATGACTCGACGACGAATTAGATCATTTGGGGTGATAATCTTCCTTCTTCTTTTGCTCCTGTGTTTCATCTTTTGCTTCGGGTGTTTCGCCGCACGTGTCATGTTCTCTGCGAGGCATGAATAGAACAATGTTTTTTGAGGGAATGAATAGAACAATGCTAACAATGAGATGACTAGTAAATTAGATCATTTTTATCGCCATATGGCACTAGGCTGCAGTGTTTTGTGCTCCTCCATCGCAGTACTACTCCAGTGGAAAACTTGAGTATCCTGCACGGTTCTTTGCTCCTCCTCAATCAGTTCGTCGGCGCATTTATACAAGCAGTCAAATCACAAGGCCCCGCCTTCCAACAATAATGAGCCGTAGAATCACAAAGGCCCTCGCCTCTCGTGAAATTGACCAAGCTAGACAGCCCCGCCCTTTAGCCTTTTAAAAAAATGTATACTTTTGTACAGTAGTAGTAGTGTCGATGGATTGCTCCATGGAGCAAAACTTGAAATTAAAAAAAGGCGGTACATATAGAGAGTGCTTGTCGCCAAATTATGCATATAGTACTATTAAAAAGGCTAGTCACAATGATGGTGTCCAGCACAACCCACCCCTCAAATAAAACTAAGAGGGTGCTTGGATACGTTTTAGTCCCATGACTAAAAGTAGTGGGACTAAAACATGCTAGCCTGACCCATCCTTGGATCCAAATACTAAAAAGGCTAAAATCAAGTTAATAAGCATTTATTATCCTCCAAACCCTCCAATCCAGAACTCGCCTGTGTTAAAGGAGAGGAGTTAAATGAGTAGAGAGAGGACTAATCCACATTTTAGTAGGGGTACCCCTGACTAAAAAAATTTAGTCTCAAGACTAGTTTTACCCCCTCTTAGTCAGGGGTGCTTGGAACTTTAGCCTCTTAAAGAGACTATTTTGAGTCAGACTAAAATAAGTCCCTTGGATCCAAGCACCCTCTAAGCATCCTGGAATTCTTTGACAAAACTAAGCTCCCTGAAACTCTTTGACAACTAAACTGCTGGCTATATGATGTTGGCCATATATATTGTACGTATATAATGTGAAGAAACGAGTGGTAGTACTATACCAACTAAAAGATGAAATGTAAGAAATACTAGTATGTACGTACTGAAGAGTTAAAGTAACGAGAAGAAACATAACATAGTTCTGTTGGGGGCTCAGCACAACACACCCCTCAAATTAAATTAAGCACACCTGAAATTAAACATTGCAACTATTCCGGTAGACACTGCATTAGAACCACCATGAGCAACAACACTGCCACCTTACCCAGAGTCCTCGTCCATGTCCTCGACTTCGTCCTTGTCCCTCTTCCTCTTGGCCGATACTTCTTTGCTTGAACCGCACACTTGGTTCTTGCTCTTCATCCAACCCTTGTAGATATTGAAGCAAAGGTAGCCATCCATTGCAGCGTAGTGGATGTGGTCTATATCTAGTAAATTCCGCTGCCATGCATGACGATGAAATGTGTAATGAGGTTTCTCCAGTTTACCGCACGAAGGATGAACCATGGCTCCTACCAGGGTCAGCATTGAAGGCTGACGAGAGGACACCAGCCAATTCTTTTGGAGGTTAAAGGTGTTGCCTACAACAAGGCCTATCCGATGCAGGACTTCTTTGTCATTACCAAAGTCTACAGTAACGAATTTGACTAGGTGCTCTCGAGGAAGTCCTTAAAATCCTGGCACTCAACATCGGCATGGCATATGTGGTAGACCAAGCATAAGTCATGCACGCAAACCTGGATCACGGCGGGCTTCTTCCTCTCTTTGTCCTTTAGATCCTTCTCTCGTCCTAGGACTGTGGTGTACTCAACATCTAGCCCAGCGACCCACTCATCATCTGAGTCTTCGAACATGCGTCTGAAGCAAGAAAGGCATCCTTTCACCGTCATGGAAGAACGGGTGTAGATGACGCCGAACTCATCGCCGGTGATGGTTCTATCCTTGTACTCACCACTGATCATGGAGATTTGGGACGCCATGATTTGGGAGGAGGGTTAGGATTAGTGGAACTGCCGTAATGTGAATGAACGGGACGACTAGGAGTGAACCGCCGTAGTATTGAAGGACGTGCTAGGATGAGTAGGAGCGAACTGCTAGCGTGCGAACGGCAGGGTAGTGGCTTTCCATTCTCCCATGATACGGGCTTCCGAGAGCCCTTGGAACTGAGATCGAACGGTTGCATGGCGTGATTCTAGACCTATGAGTGAATATCCTATCCTGGAGGGTTATTCTGCAATTTTTCAGCAACTTATTATGCGACCGTTTGATCTCAGATCCAAGGGCTGCCAATAGCCCGTATCATGGCCGCGCCTACCACGAACGTCGCGTCGCTCACGCGGTCGCGCCCTTGGAGATTTAACACGGTGCGTTAGGCTATCTGATGTTGGCATGCCATACATAGTCATCACTTAGTCACTCATACTACAACAACGTTGGCTATAAGTGTATTTTTTTTACTCCTCTCTATGTCTTTCATCGTACTCAAGGAAGAAACGGTGCTAAGCACGTGTATTTATTGCATTTGCCAAGGAGTGACCTCTTCCAATGAAATGGTGTTGCTAAGATTGCTTCATTTAATTAGCTATAGACTCAAAATTGTCTTTTCACCTAGGTACACGCGCTTAGCACCGTTTCTTCCTTGGGTCACCAAACTAGTCTCTCTCTTCTTGATTAACTTGCCACATCAGACTTTATGCCTAGGTGGCAAGCTGAAGCACCTATAGGAGCAAGTAAAAGTAAGTACAATAGTGCGCTTTACATGGCATTTTTGCATATGTGGAGGAAAGAGAAGCAAGGAAAAAGTGGAGAAGTGGGCTGTCATGCAAGAGCCAGCCTCTACTACATGGTGGAGCATTGGGGGAGGCACCTGTATGGAGGTGGTCAGGAATCTGGGAGACTCACACCAGTCGTAGCGCCGCAGTTAAAATGATAATGGCAAGTCAAATCACGGGGCCCCACCTATCCAGCAGTAACTCGCTGTCAAATCACAAAGCCCTATGTTCGCAGCAGCCTACTCCCTCGTCTTCTCGCGTCTCTGTTGAACCGACTAGGCAAAACTGCCCCGCCGCCTACCCCGTAGGAAAAGCCCCACCCTCGACTTTTAAATAGTATACAGTATACTAATTTTGTATCCATGGATTGCGCCATCGCCATGGAGCAAAGCATCTAGAAAACGGAGGAGAGATGGTGGTCTTGCAATAGAGAAGAGGGAGAGGCGAGACGGTGGTTTTCGAATGGAGATGATGGAGAGGAGAGGAGGTGGTTTTGCAATGGAGAAGAGGGAGAGGAGCGTGCGGCAGCGATTTAGGATTGGACGAGAGGGCCTGCGTGCTCTGACCGGATCAAAATCAAAATCAATTTACCCTTCAATTAAGAAAGCGACCCCACATTAACTAGTCTCCCTTTTATTTTGGGTCATAATTAACCATGATTTTCGCACATAAAATATTTGTTATACGTTGTATACAAGGCCACTATCAAAATTACAATTCACAACTATACAAGGCCACTAACATTAATCGAGGCAAAATTGATGGTGTTTGCCTCGTACTAGCACCCGAGGACATTAATATCCCTTGGGTGCATGCGGGAGTGAGAAGGTTAGCTTGCATTCCCAACATTAATCAACCAATGAGGAGTAAGAGGGTTGGCTTGTTGTGCTTGGGAGAGAAAAACCACATTAATTAACATGACAATCAAGGTGACAAGCTAGCTTGCAACATGGACTTAAACATAGCATTGATTTTTACCTTGGTACGTGTAATATGAGTTTGTGGCCTTGTATACAAAAATGGAGGGAGTATAATTTGAAAGTACATTCAGATACGAACCAAACGATACAATTTTGGTGACATGCATTCACATTTTGCTTGTCAAATACAGTACGTGGTCAAACTTTGACCCAAAATACGCGAAACAACAAAAAAAATACTTCCAAGACCAGCGCCGCTCTTCCGCTCTTCTCGTCTTAAACCACCGCCGCTCCTCTCCTGTTCCAATCTAAATGCAGCGCCGCTCCTCTCCTCTTCCATTTCAAAACCACCGCCCCTCCTCTCCTGTTCCAGTCCAAAACCAGCGTCGCTCCTCTCCCGTTCTAATCCAAAACCAGCGCTGCTCCTCTCCTCTTCCATTGAAAACCCACAGCCGGCGAGTGAAGGTGCTGTGGAGAAGTAGATCGATGGAGGAGTACAACTAATACGTGAGGATCGCAGATGGCGAACCTTTGAAGCTAGCTAGGATGTCGGAGATACAGTCTTGGTTTGACAACAAGGACCAACTAGCGGCGACAGTGACATCCATGGCCAAATATCTGCAACAAAGCAAAAAGGCCGCGATACTCCCGGAG
The DNA here is from genome assembly GCF_018294505.1 of Triticum aestivum. Lineage (NCBI taxonomy): Eukaryota > Viridiplantae > Streptophyta > Magnoliopsida > Poales > Poaceae > Triticum > Triticum aestivum. The sequence continues at coordinate 321,798,298 of NC_057797.1, forward strand.
GGAGTCGCGCCGGAGTACATAGAGCTGCTCCTCTGGGCCATGGAGCAAACAGATTCACCGAATCCGACCGTGGGGGAGCGGTGGTGGGAGTATCGATCCTAGATGGAGCATCCACTAGAGATTGAAGGATCGAGCATCTACACGGTGTCGTTTGTGAGGGTGTCCTGCCAGAGCGAGCCGGTGGAGTCTTCGTCGACCGAACCAAACTGCAGGAGGGGAAAAGCAGTTGGCTCGACAACGCTTCCCCGCCATCGTCTCCCTCGCCATTCACATCATCTCACGGGGCGGCTGTCTGCCGCCGAGGAATAGGAGGGGGCTGCCCCCCAGCCCAATAGTCGGGCAGGTTGTGAATTGTCAGGAGGAGCTTAGGGTTGTCAATATTTGCAGGTTGTCAATTGTGTTTTGTGTTGTGTATTTTGAGAGTACTTTCAGATATGAATGTCTTTTGAATTTCAGATTTGTAGTATTGAGCATATGATGTATTTTATGAATTCTAGATATCTATTTTTAGCGCTTAAAAAATGTAGTTTCATAGGAGTATAAAAGTGGAGACAATGTGATTTTTAGAGAAGAAACTGCAAGTTTCAGTTTCAGATAAGAAACTACAAGTTCAGTTTCAGATAAGTAACTACAACTTTCAGAGGCAGAGCATTTATATTAACACAGCCTTTTCAAACATGGTTAACATCATGTTGGAAGTTTTATTCATGGTCGAAAATGGAACTACCTGACAGTTAACATCATGCTGATCAACATTCATGCATAGCACATCTTCATATGATGCACAGTCAAAATGCCCACACAATGTCGAGTGTGCGAAACACAGAGAAAACAAGGGATGAAGTTTTGGCAAGTGTTGGACTTGGTTTTGGGCTACCCCGTCTAGGCTTTCATTTTTAACATGCGCAGCCCACGTCCTCGGATGGGAGGTCCATAGGCCTGTTTGTATTTTCTTAGGGTCGTCATGTATCGACCGGCCTATGGACCTCCCATCTGAGGTTTTATTTTTGGCAGCCCAATTTATGTATTTTTTTTAAGAAAACGCAGAGGTCTGTTCTATTTTTCTATATAAGAATAGGAATGTCAGGTCCAACTTATGTTTCCCTTCTAACTATATTATATATATATTTAAATTATTTTACATGTTGACTGTTTAGTTCACATAATTGGCAAATAGATGACCGCTCTCGCGATCCGCTTCGCCCCCGCCACCACCTCCACCCTCGCCGCCGCCCCCGCCACTACATCTACCCGCGCCGCCGCCATAGATCTCGCCGCCACCCCCCACCTCCTGACTCCGGGCGCGCCTGCCCCCCTCTGCAAGTCCGCTCGCGCGCCCCATGGAGTCGCCGGCCATATCCACGGGGGAATGGCTAGAAGACAGGCAGATGTACAAGATGCATCTCCCACATGTGTACAATGCCTTCCCGCAGATGCTCTAGCCGCTCGACTCCGTCGCGCCGGCGGTGCTGCGGGAGACTCGAGGGAGGAGATGGAGGGAGCGGGCGATGTGGATCCACGACGACGCTCTTTCCTGGACCCAGTGCACGTGCAATGGAGGGAAACAGAGGAGGAAGCTGCGAGGGAGGAAGCCGAGGAGGGACCGAATCTGTTCTCTCACTCACGCAGGTATGCTCGGATGTGCAAGTATCATGTGGATTGGGAGCTGCTGAATCTAGCCCTGCGGATCAACTTCGAAGGAGATTTCTCGGAGAAGCATAGGATGCCCCACCCTAGTGAGCCGCCGATTGCATTCGTTCGATGGGCGAAAGGAGAAGTGAATTCAGGAGATCCACGCCGGGCTGCGAGATGGGAATGCTTGACTAGACTCCTGCCCACCAGCACGCCACCGGTGCCGGAGTAGGTGGATCCCCTACCTTACCTCTCCCCCAAACTTACAAAAGCTTGAAATTAGGCTCGCAATCTACTTCAATTGAGGTGTCTGTTGGTTATTTCTGCTTCCTGAGAGGCAACATCTGGCTGGAGGATGAGAAGGAACCAGGAACTTCGATGAATTTCCCCTATCACTATGGGGGGAGCACCGGTTGGGCAGTGGTACGGCCCACCTCCGCCCCAAATGGGGGCACAATCTGGGCAGGCTCCTGTAATTTCCCAAGATCAATCTGCTGGTGGTTCTGACTCTTAGATCAGTGGGAAATCTCAAGGCAAGAATCAGCAAAAGAAGAGATAGAACATCCAGAAAACTGCTCCTGCCCTTGCTTCAGGCCTTATGGCATACTCTGAGTTGATCTGCTACAACTGTGCAGAACCATGGCATCATTTGGATAAATGTGTCAAGCCCAAGAGTTTTTTTATCTGCAAAATGGTTACCCATAAAGTTCAGAATTGCCCTGTCAGAAGGAAAACCCACAGTTCTGCTAGATATGTTGGAAGTGCTGCTCCAGGATTATGTCCACCATAGACAGAATTTTCAGTGACACAAAATTTGATAGTTTCTTTCCCCTTTCTATTTGTAGAGCTCTACCCAGATGTGATAGTGACCACACTCCTTTGCTCTGGGACTCTGGTCTTAACCAAACTCCAAAGAGCAATAGTTTTAAATTTGAAAATTGCTGATTGCTTAGAGAAGATTTTACTGAGCTAGTCAGGAAAATCTAGAATGAGCCTACTGGGAGCAGCTGCCCCCTAGAAAATTGGCAGATCAAAATCAGGAGATTTAGAAGAACTACCAAAGGGTGGAACTCCAATGAGGAAGCTAATCTTAGAAGATACAAAAGGCTTCTCCTCCTTGAGTTTGATTCTCTAGATATTAAGGCAGAAACCACTGACCTCTCTGAGGCTGAGACTAATAGATTAAACTTTGTCCATGGAGAGCTCAAGAAAAATTGGCTTCAAGAAGAAATCAAAGCCAAACAAAGGTCTAGAGATAGGAACATTAAGGAGGGTGATAGAAATACTTCTTACTTCCATGCAGTAGCTAACCAGAGGAGGATGAAAACCCTCATTCACTCCATTGATGGTCCTAATGGCCCTGTTACTGAGGTAGATGAGATGCTGAAAGTGGCTAGTGACTTCTACAAAGACCTGTTTAAGAAGGAAAACCCTTCTGGGTTCTCTGTACAAAACAATTTTTTCTCTACTTCTGAAAAAGTCTCTCCTGCTGAAAATGAGCTGCTAGAAGCCCCTTTTTCAGAGACAGAGGTGAAGGAAGCCATTTTTAGCTCTTATCCTGGTGGGGCTCCTAGTCCTGATGGGATTCCCTTCTTGTTTTACTAGCATTTTTGGGACTTGGTGAAAAATGATCTCTCAGATCTTTTCCAAGCCTTTCATAGAGGAGAGTTGGATCCAGCAACTTACTCATGGGGGGTCTGTTGGGGTCAAGTTAAGTAACTGTGAAAGTGATTTTTTCCTTGCTGGTAAAGGCCTTAGGCAAGGTGACCCCATCTCCCCGCTTTTGTTTAATTTAGTAGTGGACGTTCTTACTAAAATGCTGACCAAAGCTACTGATCATAGTCTGATTGCAGGGCTCTGTCCTGAAGTCTGCCCTGGTGGCATCATCTGCCATCAATATGCAGATGACACAATCCTTTTCTTAGACAATGACTCCACACATGCTAGCAATCTGAAAACTGTTCTAACCTGGTTTGAACAAGTCTCAGGCATGAGAATCAACTACTGAAAAAATGAACTCATCCCTATCAACATGGATGATCAGGAGTTAGCTGACTTCCTCTTTATTTTAGTCTGCAATAAAGTTAACTTCCCCATTAAGTACCTAGGTATCCCTCTCCACTATGATAAACTAAGGAGAGAGGATATCCAACCCCTTCTGGATAAAATCATTAAAAGGATTGCTGGGTGGAGGGGAAAACTTCTCTCTTATAGAGGTAGATTGATCCTCATACAAGCTTGTTTGGCTAGCATTCCAGTGTATCTCCTCTCCTTCTTCAAGTTCCCTAAATGGGCAGTGGACCTCATCAATTCTCAGATGTCTCATTGCTTGTGGAATGATTTTGAGGGAAATAGGAAGCTACACCTTGCTAATTAGGCCCTAGTCTCTATGAAAAAAGATTTTGGAGGCCTAGGCATACCTAACCTCGAAGAAATTAACATCTGTCTTCTAGGGTCTTGGATTAAAAGATTCTATGATGAAGACCTGAAACCCTAGAAGCTTCTTATTGCTTAACAAAAGTGTCAATGAAGTTTGGGACGGTCAATGCCTAAAACTCTCTTTTAGAAGGAACTTTAGTGATAGTCTCATGGAACAATTGTTCCAGTTGGAGGAAATTGCCCAAAGCATTACCTTTACTGCCGAGCCGGATGCCCTGATTTGGCAACTGGACAATAGGGGGAAGTATTCCTCCAGCTCCCCCTATCATGTTATCAACTTTAGAGGGGTTCAACCTGTGTTTATCCCTGCTGTCTGGAAATTGAGAGTTCCCCCTAAAATTCATGTATTTCTCTGGCTTCTCTCCAAAAACAAATTGATGACTAGGGATAACCTTAGGAAGAGACACATCATCAAACCCCTTGATTGTGTTTACTGCTTGGAACAAGAGTCTTGTTCTCACCTATTTTTTGAATGTATAGTTGCTAAACATCTCTGGGCCCACATTAAGGAATATTTCTCTAGTCAGATTGGCTCATCCTTCGGATCTGTCGCCATATTCTGGATTGCTACCAAAAAGTGCTAAGTTTTAAACACTGTTAGCTCAGCTATCCTTTGGTGCCTCTGGAAATATAGAAATGTTATGATTTTCAGTAACACCTCCCGGATTTCCATTCCGTAGGTCTTGAGGTTGATCAGGAACATGGTGAGGAACTGGGCGATTCTCTTCTCCGGATCGGACAAGGACAAGTTGATGAGCTTCGTTGAAACCCTAACAAGATGCCTCCAGAAAACGTTGATGATCACTTGTGGTTGAACAAGGCTCGACCTGCTCTGGGGCGGGACCCGTGGGCTCGTCTTAAGATCTCTGATGAAGATGATGGGCACCTGGCCCCGAAAAAGAGGGACATCCACCATGCTACGCCTTCCACCCCGGTGTCTCCACTTGCTTACTGGTCGCCGCAGGCTGACACGGCCGCTCGGCTGAAGACCATGAAGGCTTCACTGGACCCTCCTTGTGTCATTTGAGTGCTCTATCCGCTCTGCCTTTGGCATCGCTTGGGTGATTTGTGTTATTCAGAGAACTTGTACATCCACCCCCTAGTTTGTAGCTTTTCTACCTTTGCTTTCGAACTGCTCTTTGAGCTGCTGTATCAGAATATGTTGTGGTTTCATTCTCAGCAATGGAATCGGGGAGATGCTCCTGTTTTTCTAAAAAAATATATTTTATATGTTATTATATATTATTTTTATTGTCATCATATATTTAACAGATACTTACGTATGTAAGAAAACAATATCCAACATCTTATTAACTTATAAAAATAATTTCTTAACAAATAAAATCCTGGATTGTTCTTGCACGAAAATCCTAGTGATTGTGTACAAAAGCTTGGTAAGATTTAAGGACGAATGTAATAATATCACTTATTATTTAAATATGTTTATAACAAAATGCTCATCCCCTTTTTTTATTTTTTGATAACATTTCTGGCCCAACCCAACATTATAATTAGAATCAGCCCAGCAAAATCATGTATTTCGAGAAAGTGCAAATGGGCTGTAATTTTTTAGGAAATAAAATAAATGGGCAACATGGACGCTACATTATTTGTTCACCCAGCCCAGCTAATGGATGTAATTCAAAAAAGATCAAATTGATTGTAAATTCTACCGCGCAAAAAAAAGACTGTAAATTCTGAAAAATGGGTTGAATACGTGCCACATTTTTGGAGGCTGAAATGTGGGCCATTAGGTCGAAGCCAATGCAAGTCATTGTCAATTTAGTCAACAAATGATTCTGACATGTTAGCTGTTGGATTTACATCCAACGACCGGCATCCATCTTCAATCTCTCGTCTTCTTCCTCCAGTGCCGCCGGGACCACCTCCCGCCTCCTGCTGCTAGCAGCTCTGCTTAGCACGCTTCGCTATGAAGCGCTACTCCACCATTGGCCAGGCCATCCCTCCACCCCTCCACACCTCTTGTTCTTCTCCACCGACTGCCGAACCACACCGCACTAGAACTAGTTAACCCTCGTACACCTCTCTGTCTGCGACTCTACTCCCGCGTCTTCCCATCTCCGGCTCGTTGCTGTGCGGGACCTCACCGTCGTCCACCACCTTGGATGCGCTCGGCGCGGCGTGGTCAATATGGTCAACGAACGACACCATCGGAAGTAGACTGTGCGTGGAGAGGCTGACAGCTGGGTCCACGACTGCACACAAGGAAATGCCTCCTTATTACGCGCAAAATAATGATTCCTCCACCTGACATCTGGGACCCACCGGAAGGGCCTCTGTATTTCGTGAAATAAAGTGCCCCCCGCTGACATGTCGGGCCCACCAGCTATCTTCGCACGCAAGGAAGTGCCTCTTTATTACGCACAAAAAATGAATATTCCCCCTGCTAGCTGGAACCCAACATAGTGGGAGGCTGAGTTGTGGGCCTACAAAGTTGACGGGGACGGAGGGCTTTGTCAACTTAGTTAATATGAACGATTCTAGCTCCTATTACCGTACGACGTTCATCCAATGGCCGTAGTGCATCTTCAACCTCTGGTCTTCTTGCTCGTGCCGCGTGCTCCTACCTCCCGTGGCCGGCTGTGATGCCGCGGAGGCCTCACCGCCCCCTACTACTCCCATTGCTGGCCAGTCCATCCCTCCACTCACCCACACCCCATGTTATTCTGCGGCGACAGCAACCTCACACCGCAGCCAAACCTGTGAACCCTCGCACTCCTCCTCGCGTGGGCATCCACTGTTGCGTCTTCCCCGGCTCCGAGTCATCCCCTTCCTAGTCCTCGCCATCGTCCACCGCCCTGGTGCTCTCGGTGCGGCATGGTCAACGTGGTCAATGACCGAATTCCATCGGAAGAGTACTGTATGTGGAGAGGCTGACAGCTGGGTCCACGGCAGCCACAAGGAAGTGCCTCCTTATTACGCGGAAAATAATTATTCATCCACCTGACAGCGGGGACCCACCGGACAGGCCATCAGTATTTTGCGAAAAAAATCGTTTCCCCCTGACTGCTGGGACCCACCGGACGAGCCACCGTATTTTGCGAAAAAAAACGTTCCCCCCGCTGTCAGCTCGGACCCACCGGAAGTGCCTCCTTATTACGCACAAAAAAATGAATACTCCCCCGGCAAGCAGGGACCCACCTTGCTAGGAGGCTGACTTGTGGGCCTACTAAGTTGACAGGGAAAACCAAAGGGTTATGAATATGTGCATTATTCTTCAAATCATTATGTTCATAAGTCCTCTAAGAATTTCTTTGGTTATTCATATGCTTACTCTAACCCCTATTCTGTGAAACAAAGTGAATTGGCTTCTATGCCACCTTTCTCCTATGGAGCTCGCAGAATGATGAACTCTTTACCACCCCTCTAGATGTGGGTGGTGAAGAAAAAGAACTGATCTCTTATGCAGGGTCAGATCTTCAGACGAACTTGAATGTCTAATGAATTTTCTAGAGACCTAAATATGCTTGAAAGGATGCAAGCTAATCGTGAAGAAATGAATATTCATTTCTCACGTCCATATAATGCTATATCTGTTGTATTGCTTGATGAAATTCATTCTGTTGAATTTGATGTCATATTCTTCACTGATGAAGTATATGTGTTCGTAATTTGCACTAATTCATCTACAGGATGAACAACCCAAAGCTACTGAGTGGGTCCTAGATGGTGGAAATACAAATCACATGTACAAATCAAGGTATTGGGTCTAGGTAGGGTTGCGATCTCAAAGGATAGACACATGGACAAAGTCATGCTTGTCGAGTCCTTAGGATTCAACCTCATATCTGTCTCAATGCTTTGTGATCTTGATATGGTTGTTGTCTTTGGAAAATATCGTTGCATTGTGCTCATGGAATCTAACAATTCCAATGTCTTCGAAGGCTTTAGGAGAGGAGACTTGTATATTGTTGATTTCTCTGCAGGACCACAGCCTGCCACCAGTCTACTTGCAAAAGCTTCAAAAGGCTGGCTATGGCATCGGCGCCTTGGTCATGCTGGCATGAGGAACTTACACACACTCTTAAAGAAGAAGCATGTCATTGGCATAAAGGGTGTCAAATTCTTCAAGGACCATCTATGTGGAGCTTTTGAAGCTAGAAAGATGACCAAGTCCAAGCATCCCTCAAAGACTATCATGACTACCGCTCGTCCATTTGAATTGCTTCACATGGATCTCTTTCACCCTACTCACTATGCCACATTCACAAATGTAACATCTCTATATGGCTTTGTGAAAGTGCAACTAATCCCTGGGCGGTTTTGGTAATTCATAACATATAGCTCATTGAACTAATATACTTTCAAGATGATTATTTCAGAAAGTTCAATGATTGGCCTGGCATGGCATGGACTTGAGATGAGGACCCCTCAAAATGCGAAGGACAAATATTGGCAAAATCTCAAGGCTCTTCATTTCTATTTTAGTGATCCAAGATCACATTGAGTCAATTGGAAAGCCAATACTATTAAAAGGGGATGAGGTGTTGCCTAATGGTCTACTTGCTCAAAATACTTAGTGATATGCTCCAAAACCCTCAACCACTTTCTCATATTCAAATATGTCTTAAACCTAAAGTCAAACTCGGCCCCACCAATTTAATTCATCCGACGGCACTGAGTTCACTTGACATAGCCATAGCTAGTAACCCTAATTAGTTCGGTCTTACCGTTAGGGATCTCGGTCTCACTGAGATGGGACTGCAAACTCTCTATTTCCGTTCATAACATTTAGGTCTCACCCAAATGAGCAATCGGTCCCACCGAGTTTGTAGTGCAAACTCTCTGTTTCTCTTCCGTAACATTTCGGTATCACCTAAGGAGCGATCAGTCCCACCGCGTTGGACTGAACAACTCTCTGTTTGCTTGTTACTGAAATCGGTCTCACCGAGTTGAAGTAATATGTTAAACCAAGATCAACTTTTTCCCTAACCCTAGCTCATCGGTCCCACCGAGTTGATGATGTCGGTCCCACCAAAAATCCTATTGTTCAGATTTTGAACTAAATCAGTCTCATCAAGTTCATAAATTCGGTCTGACCGAGTTGGCTCTTTTGTGTGTAATGGTTAGATTTTGTGTGGAGGCTATATATACCCCTCGACCCTCCTCTCCACCAGAGAGAGAGAGCCATCGGAACATGTTGTAACACCCCAGATGTGTTTTACCCTTTATGTACTCCAACTCTTGCCATTTCTGGCGTTAAGTTATTTTATTTTCTCGGGTTCGGGTTTGTGTCTCTGTGTGTTGTTGTTGTCATGCATCTCATAAAATGTCATCATGTGCATTGCTTTTACATACGTGTTCGTTTCATGCATCCGAGCATTTTCCCCGTTGTCCGTTTTGCATTCCGACGCTCCGTTCTCCTCCGGTGGTCATTTCTACCTTTCTTTCGTGTGTGGGGGTTAGACATTTCTGGATTGGACCGAGACTTGCCAAGCGGCCTTGGTTTACTACAGGTAGACCGCCTGTCAAGTTTCATACGATTTGGACTTCGTTTGATGCTCCAACGGTTAAACGAGGGACCGAATAGGCCTCGTGTGTGTTGCAGCCCAACACCCTTCCAATTTGGCCCAAAACCCACCAAAACCCTCTCCATCATCTAGAGCGTTCGATCATGATAGTGTGGCCGAAAAACGCACCTCATTTGGACTCTCCTAGCTCCCTCTATCTATAAATAGGTGCACTCGCCTGAAATTCTGGATCCCTAACCCTAAATCCCCTCTCTCCGCGCCGGACAATGTCCATTCCGGCCGCACATTTCGCCGCCGCCGCCCTCATCCAATAAGGGCGCACCACACGTCCCGGGCCGGTCCCCACTTCACCACGCCACCGACCGGCCAACTCGGCCCGCGGGAGGCCCCCGCGGCCCGCTTCCTCGCGCCGTCTCACGCCCGCGAGACCGCCGCCCTCCTCCTGCCGCGCACCGCCCATCTTGCCGTGGTCGCCATCGCCGGCCACCGTCGCCATCGCCGGCCACCGCCGCCTCGCCCGGCCACCGCTCCGCCCGTGCCGCCCTGAGCCGGCGCCGCCTCCGCCGCACTGCCCCTTCACCGCCCCCGGCCAGATCCGGTCAAGGGAGGACCGGATCCGGCGACTCCATCCACTCCGGCAACACCCCGTGCAAGAGCTCCGGTGAGCTGCTTCGAAGACCGTGCCGGCGACCCAGATCCAGATCGGGAAACCCTAGGGTTGACCCTTTTTTTCCTAAGTCTGCAGTTCATAGTGCCATGTTCATCGTGCCGTAACTTTGCATCCGTAGAACCGTTTTGGGCATATAGCATATCAAAATGTTCGTCTAAAAGAGTACATCATTTCAACTCATGGCATCATTTCCATTTGAGTTCATCTTGATGCCCGAAATGCTCTTGGAAGAGTGCTATTTGAGATAATTGCCAGATCTGCTGCTCCAAATAGCTATTTGTCATTTTTGCCATGATTATTGTGTGCATGATATGCCCATGAGCTCTACATAAGTTTTGTTATATGCTTTGTCATCTTTCCAGAGGTGCCATCCATGTATTTCTGTGATGTGTCTGGTGACTAGCACAAGCTTGCAAAGTGGTGCATTCGTTAATGCTGATTTCAGGGACTTAGCAATTCCACTAAGTCCTTGAACTGTTCTTATCAATATGCCATATGTTCATGTTGTTTCCTAGTGATCCATGATCTTTTGAGGATGATCAGTAAGGATGTTTTGTTAATCTTGTAGTGCTCTATCCATCCATGTCTTCGTTTGCAATTATGGAGCACCCTAGCTTGAGTCAATCGAGCTCTACTTTTGCTATTTCGTGAATCTAGGCAGATTGTCTACATGTTAGCGATTTTGCCGAGGATGTTGTAGTTGATCCGTGCATGCTATGTTATTGTTCTTGCCATGTCTAGCTTGTATTTTGTGTATTCTTGATGGGTGTATGCTTAGATTGTCATGAAATGCTCTATAGTGAGTGCATCGAGCTCGTAAACATGCCTACTTGATATCTGTTTTGCATGCTCCAGTTTTTCAGTAAGTCTGTGATCTGATTATGTTTTTGCCATGTTCACATGCTTGCAATTGTATTTTCTGATCCCTTTTGGCTCAAGGTCACCAACGGACTTTTGTTAAGATCTTTGAGTAGATCCATGCCTTTCTTTACTTTGCCATGTTAAGTTCCTGTAGCATCTAGTTTTCATGCTCCAAAGTGTGCTACCTAATCTGAAATTCCAGACAAGTGTTAATTTCACTAAGTCTGAGATCTGTTTACCAATTGCATTTTTGCCATGCTTGTTTGAACCTGTTAATGGATGAATTATCCGTAGCTTAGTGTTCTTCTTTTGTCAAGCATCATTAATGGATCCCTGCCATGTATTTTGTTGCCATGTTTGGGTGCTGTAGTATGTTTGTCCTGTTGCATTTAGATGGTCATTTGCTGTATATCGCAGACCAATGCCATATTTGTTCTGCTTGCCATTTCCAAACCGTGCCTCCGATTCCGGCATTCTTTATATCGTTTTCAAGCGAAATCATCTCACCTTTCCAGTGGCACACTTGGATTTCCATGTTGAGGCCAGGTTCATTCATCTCTTGTCAAATCTTGCATATGCATCACATATCGCATCCCGCATAGCATACCATGTTTGCATCATGTTGTTTGAGCCTTGCACATGGTTGATTGTGTTCTTGTTGCTTGTTTGTCTTGTTTGGGTAGAGCCGGGAGACGAGTTCACTAACGAGGAGCCCGTTGAGTTTGCTTGCAAGGATCCAGTCAACTCTGACAACTTTGCAGGCAAGATGATCATACCCTCGAAATCACGTCTATCTTTGCTTTGCTAGATGCTCGCTCTTTTGCTGTGCCTATGCTACGTTGCCTACCACTTTCTTATCATGCCTCCCAAATTGCCATGTCAAACCTCTAACCCACCATGTCCTAGCAAACCATTGATTGTCTATGTTACCGCTTTGCTCAGCCCCTCTTATAGCGTTGCTAGTTGCAGGTGAAGATTGGAGATCGTTCCTTGTTGGAACATTATTTACTTGTTGGGATATCACTATATTATCTTGTTATCTTAATGCATCTATATACTTGGTAAAGGGTGGAAGGCTCGGCCTTTTGCCTAGTATTGTGTTCCACTCTTGCCGCCCTAGTTTCCGTCATATCGGTGTTATGTTCCCGGATTTTGCGTTCCTTACACGGCTGGGTGATAATGGGAACCCCTTGATAGTTCACCTTGATTAAAGCTCTTCCAGCAATGCCCAACCTTGGTTTTACCATTTGCCACCTAGCCTCTTTTTACCTTGGGTTT
>NC_057797.1:321810903-321818098 GCF_018294505.1 Triticum aestivum
CACCTCGTCAGCCGCCGGTGGCCACCAGGGGCAACTCTAGGCTGGCCTACCGGAAGTTTGGACAATCTAAGTGTGCCCTGAGAACGAGATATGTGCAGCTCCTATCGGGATTTGTCGGCACATTCGGGCAGTGTTGCTGGATGTTGTTTTACCTTGTCGAAATATCTTGTAACCGGATTCCGAGTCTGATCGGGTCTTCCCGCTAGATGGAATATCCTTCATTGACCGTGAGAGCTTGTCATGGGCTAAGTTGGGACCCCCTGCAGGGATTTGAACTTTCGAAAGCCGTGCCCGCGGTTATGGGCAGATGGGAATTTGTTAATGTCCGGTTGTAGATAACTTGAACCTTAACTTAAATTAAAATGAATCAACTGTGTGAGTTACCGCGATGGTCTCTTCTCGGCGGAGTCCGGGAAGTGAACACGGTGTTGGAGTAATGCTTACCGTAGGTTGTTCTCTGTTATTCGATCATGCATTGCCTTCTCTTCTCGCTCTCTTTTGCGAATAGGTTAGCCACCATACATGCTAGTCGCTTGCTGCAGCTCCACATTTTTACCTTGCCCTTCCTATAAGCTTAAATAGTCTTGATCGCGAGGGTGCGAGATTGCTGAGTCCCTGTGGCTCACAGTTTACTTCCAAACCAAATGCAGGGCCAGACGACTCCGTTCCAGATGACGCGTTTGAGCTCAAGTGGGAGTTCGACGAGGACTCACGCCGTTACTATGTATCTTTCCCTGATGATCAGTAGTGGTGCCCAGTTGGGGCGATCGGGACCGTGTCGCATGTTGGGTTGGTCTTTTATTTTGGCACCGTAGTCGGGCCATGAGTGATTGGCTGATGTAATGTTATTTATGTACTTTGATTGACGTGGCGAGTGTAAGCCAACTATGTTCCTTCCCCTTTATTATCTATATTACGTGGGATGTTTTGAAGATTGCCTAACTTGCGACATTGCTTTCAATGCGGTTATGCCTCTAAGTCCTGCCTCGACACATAGGAGATATAGCCGCATCAAGGGCGTTACAAGTTGGTAATCAGAGCCTTCCCCGACCTTAGGAGCCCCATTGCTTGATCGAACTAGCAGCCGAGTTGAGTCTAGAAAAAATATTTTGAGTCATTTAGGAATTATATATTGGAGAGTTTAGGAATTAGTTTTACTCCCCAGTCCCTTCATCGCTCAGGTGAGGCATCCTAACGTAGAGTTTTGACACTTCTCTTCTCAAATTTCACTAAAAAAAATTTAGGATCGCGCGGGTATCTTGGAATCGTTCCGATGGTTTTGTGACGAGAACATTGTTCTTGGTACCTCCTGTCATTTAGGGTTGTGGCAGTGTCCTGGGGAGTTGAGCTCCGAGGTGTTGTCATCACAATTTTATCGTTGCAGTTCTGGAATACCTGAGTTTAGTACGCCGACATCAAAAATCTCTTTTATGCAGTTGTTGGTGAGATAACCTCGACGCCACCCAATACTGGGGCGGGAGTTCGGGAGTATTGCCATAACTTGTATAACGGATGCTTTTCAAAGGTTGAGGTAGATGGTTTCCGAAGTTTTCTCGGTTATGTGTTGAAGGATGGATACAGCTGGATGTAGGAATTGCTAGATTTGGGTGAGATATTATGCTTCCCCTATATCCCCAACACCTGATTGCATAACCGGAAAGGTTCAGGAGTTTCATAGGTGGGAATCCTTGTAGCTCTAGTTCTTCTTCCACGGATATTTGGTTTGAGATTGGGATTTTTTACCGAGTATTCGTTCTTGATCCGGACCTTGTTGATTTATTTCCTCTACCTAAATTCTAAGTGGCTTCTCAATTTATGGAGGTGTGACCATTTCGAGTGGAATATATTCGTTCATTTTGTTCAGATGTGAAGGCGATATATTGCAATTTCTTTCCGTTGGATTCAACTTCAATATTTGTCTATCAATGTGCTAATGGATGTCAACCTCTTCAGGATGGCTCCTCCAACGCGCACGACTCCGAATCCTGATCCGCCACCACCTCCCCCTCCTCCGGAGGCATGGCAAGCTGTGATGGCCGCAACCAATGCAAACACGCAATTGATCATGCAAATTCTTCAAGAGCGCAATCAAGTGAATCAAGGCAACCAAGGCAACAATCAAAATCACTTTGCTACACTTGACCAGTTCCTTGGTAACGGGCCAAAGACTTTCAGCAATTGTGTTGAGGCAACTGATGCTGACGATTGGCTCGTGGACTTGTGCAAGCATTTCGAGTGCAGTAACGTCGGGCCTAAGGACTTCGTCAAGTTTGCTTCCTTCCAACTCAAAGACCAAGCTGCAGAATGGTTCCAGCAGTACAAGGATTCCAGAGGAGGCCGTGTGATTACCTGGGATGAATTCCGTCAAGACTTCAAAGCTCATCATATTCCTCAGAGCGTGGTTGAAAGCAAGTGTGAGGAATTCCGCAACCTGAAGCAAGGCTCTTTGTCTGTCTATGACTACAACAAGTTGTTTCAGAAGCTCGCGCGCTTTGCTAAGCAGGACGTCCTTGACGAGAAGAGCATGATATACCAGTTTAGGGGTGGTCTCAGAGAAGAAATCCAGCTAGCTCTTGTTCTCTTTGAGCCCTTGAGGTACGATGAGTTCTACAACATGGCATTGAAGCAAGAGGCTGCTCAACTGAGGTGTGATGCTTCCAAGAAGCGAGTCAGAGATGCTACTCCTTCTTCCTCTACTCAAGTGGCCAAGCAGCAGAAGTATTGGCTTCCTCCTCCTCCGTTTCGTCAGCCGTATTAGAAGAGAAAAGGTGGTAGTGGATCTTCCCACCCACCCAACCCTGGCTTTCAGAACAAGACTTCGTCTTAAGCTCCAAGATCGAGTGCTCCATACCACCGCCGGCTTTCAGAGGTCAGGTGCAACAAGTGCCAACAGAAGGGTCACTATGCCAACAAGTGCTTCAATCAGAGGCACCTCCCTCCTCCTCCTCCTGTGAGATCGGCAAGTACAGCTGTGGTCAAGCATAACCCCAAGCACGCCAAGGTCAATTTGATGAATGCAGCTTAGGCAGAGGACTCGTCAGATGTCATCATGGGTAACCTTCCTGTTAACGATGTTCCTGCAAAAGTACTTTTTGACACTGGTGCATCGCATTGTTTCATCTCGAAACCTTTTGCATCTAAGCATGAGTTGACTTCCCAAGTGTTGCATAAACCGTTAGCAGTTGTCTCTCCGGGTAAATGTTTGCTCGCTAATCACGAGATTCCGGATATTTCTATCATGATGGGTGATTTCAAGTTTTTGGCTTCTCCAATGGTCCTTGGTAACTCGGATATTGATCTTATTCTCGGGATGGATTGGCTTTCTAAGCACAAGGCTCAGCTTGATTGTGTAGCCAGGCAGATTGAATTGACTCATTCGTCTGAGGATGTAATTGTCTTTGCTGCTTGGGATAATACCATCCGTCTATTTTCTCTCAATGAGAAGGGTGAACTGGATGCCATCTCTCAAATTCCAGTCGTTTGCGAATATCAAGACGTCTTTCCAGAAGAGCTTCCAGGAATGCCTCCGCACTAGCCAGTTGAATTCGTCATCGATCTTGAGCCTGGCATGGAACCAGTGTGCAAACGTCCTTACAAGCTCGGACCTGAAGAGTTGAAGGAGCTGAAGAAGCAACTCGATATCAAGAGCGAATGGGTCTCATCCGACCTAGTTCTTCTCCGTGTGGTTGTGGAGTTCTTTTTGTGAAGAAGAAGGATGGAACGGACCGACTTTGTGTTGATTACCGTCCATTGAACAAGAAGACTATCAAGAACAAGTACCCACTTCCCAACATCAACGAGCTGTTCGAACAACTCAAAGGTGCCCAATTATTCTCCAAGCTTGATCTCCGTATGGGTTATCACCAGATTAGAATCCGTGAGCAAGATATTCCCAAGACGGCTTTCAGGACAAGATATGGGTCATATGAATACACTGTCATGTCTTTTGGCCTCCTCAATGCTCCTCCGACTTTCTCTCGCATGATGAACTTCATCTTCAACGCCTACACCAATGACTTCGTTTTGGTCTATCTCGATGACATTCTGGTCTTTTCGAAGAACAAGGAAGATCATGCCAAGCACTTGCGTTTGGTGCTCGATAAGCTCAGGGAACATCAGTTCTACGCCAAGTTCTCAAAGTGCGAGTTTTGGCTCGATGAGGTTCTTTATCTTGGGCACATCATCTCTGCCAAAGGCATTGCGGTGAATCCTGAGAAGGTGTCTGCAATTCTGAATTGGGAACCATCTCAGAATGTGAAGCAACTCCGTAGCTTCCTCGGTCTCGCAAGCTATTGTCGAAGGTTCGTTGAGAACTTTTCTAAGATTGCGAAGCCTCTCTCAAATCTTATCCAGAAGCACATAAAGTACGTTTGGTCTCCGGAGTGTGACATTGCTTTCAACACCTTGAAAGAGAAATTGGTCACTACTCCAGTTCTGACTCCTCCTGATGAATCCAAACCGTTTGAGGTCTTCTGCGATGCCTCTCTCCAAGGTCTTGGTGCAGTGTTGATGCAAGAGAAGAAAGTTGTGGCTTATACCTCTCGCCAGTTGAAGCCCAATGAGAAGAACTACCCCACTCATGACCTCGAGTTGGCGGCAGTTGTGCATGCTCTTTTGACTTGGAGACATCTCTTATTGGGAAGAAAAGTGGACATTTTCACTGACCACAAGAGTCTCAAGTACATCTTCGCTCAGCCTAATCTCAACCTCAGGTAGACTCGATGGATCGAAATGATTCAAGAGTATAATCCGAGTATCGAGTATACTCCAGGCAAGGCCAATTAGATTGCTGATGCTTTGAGCAGGAAGGCTTACTTCAATAGTCTGATTCTCAAGCCTTATCAACCCGAGCTTTGTGAAGCTTTCCGCAAACTTAATCTGCAAGTTGTTCCTCAAGGTTTCCTCGCCAACCTTCAAGTCTCTCCTACCTTGGAAGAACAGATTCGCGAGGCTCAACTTCTTGATGCTATGGTGAAGAAGGTGAAGATTGGGATTGCCAAGAGTCAATCCAAGTACAAGTGCTACCACCTTGATGACAAGGATACTCTCTTCTTCGAGGATCGTATTGTCATGCCCAAAGGTGACCTTCATAAAGTGATCATGAATGAGGCTCACAATTCTCTCCTCTCTATCCACCCTAGGAGCACGAAGATGTACCAGGACCTCAAACAGGCTTATTGGTGGACTCGAATGAAGCGCGAGATTGCTCAGTTCGTGAATGAGTGTGATGTCTGCAGAAGAGTGAAGGCAGAACACCAAATGCCAGCTGGTCTCCTCCAACCTCTTCCATTCTAGAATGGAAGTTTGACCACATTGAGATGTACTTCGTGACTGGGTTTCCAAAGTCCAAGCATGGCAATGATGCTATATTCGTTGTTATCGACAAACTCACTAAAGTGGCTCACTTTCTGCCTATCAAAGAGTCTATCACTGCAGCTCAATTGGCGGAGCTCTATACCTCTCGAATTGTCTCACTGCACGGTATTCCACAGGTGATCTCTTCAGACCGTGGCAGCATCTTTACCTCAAAGTTTTGGGATTCTTTTCAGAAGGCCATGGGCACCAACATCCGCTTCAGCACAGCTTTCCATCCTCAAACTAGCGGTCAAGTCGAGCGTGTCAACCAGATTCTTGAAGATATGCTCAAGGCTTTTGTGATCTCCTTCGGCATGAAGTGGGAAGATTGTCTTCCATATGCTGAATTCTCCTACAACAACAGTTTTCAAGCAAGTTCGGGCAGGGCCCCATTCGAAATTCTGTATGGCAGGAAGTGCCGTACCCCTCTCAACTGGTCTGAAACCGGTGAACATCAACTTCTGGGAAATGACTAAATCACAGAGGCAGAGGAAATGTGCAAAGTCATTCGAGATAACCTCAAAGCAGCGCAATCGCGCCAGAAGAGCTACTATGATAGTAAGCACCGTGATTTGGCCTTCGAGATCGGAGATCATGTTTACCTCCGCGTCTCTCCAATGAAAGGTACTCGTCGCTTCGGTATCAAAGGGAAGCTTGCCCCTAGATATGTGGGACCTTTCAAGATCGTCAGCAAGAGAGGCGATCTCGCCTATCAACTTGAGCTTCCTTCAAACTTTGCAAATGTGCATGACGTGTTCCATGTCTCTCAGCTCCGCAAGTGCTTCAAGACTCCTGACCGCACCGTCAACTTCGAAGACATTGAGCGCCAAGAAGATCTCTCTTATCGTGAGCACCCAGTTGCTATTCTTGAAGAGACTGAATGCAAGACTCGCAATAAGTCAATCAAATTCCTCAAAGTCAAGTGGTCACACCATTCCGACCGTGAAGCCACCTGGGAACGCGAGGATCACCTCCGTTCTGAGTACCCGGTGTTCTTCTAGTCCTAGATCTCGGGACGAGATCCTTTCGTAGTGGTGGAGTGTTGTAACACCCCGTATGTGTTTTACCCTTTATGTACTCCAACTCTTGCCGTTTCCGGCGTTAAGTTATTTTATTTTCATGGGCTCGGGTTTGTGTCTCCGTGTGTTGTTGTTGTTGTCATGCATCTCATATCATGTCATCATGTGCATTGCTTTTGCGTACGTGTTCGTTTCATCCATCCGAGCATTTTCCCCGTTGTCCGTTTTGCATTCCGGCGCTCCGTTCTCCTCCGGTGGTCATTTCTACCTTTCTTTCGTGTGTGGGGGTTAAACATTTCCGGATTGGACTGAGACTTGCCAAGCAGCCTTGGTTTACTACCGGTAGACCGCCTGTCAAGTTTCGTACCATTTGGACTTCGTTTGATGCTCCAACGGTTAATCAAGGGACTGAAAAGGCCTCGTGTGTGTTGCATCCCAACACCCTTCCAATTTGGCCCAAAACCCACCAAAACCCTCTCCATCATCTAGAGTGTTCGATCACGATCGCGTGGCCGAAAACCACACCTCATTTGGACTCTCCTAGCTCCCTCTATCTATAAATAGGTGCACTCCCCCGAAATTCCGGATCCCTAACCCTAAATCCCCTCTCTCCATGCCGGACAATGTCCGTTTCGGCCGGACATTTCGCCGCCACCGCCCTCGTCCAATAAGGGCGTGCCACGCGTCCCGGGCCGGTCCCCACTTCGCCGCGCCGCCGCCCGGCCCGCTCGGCCCGCGGGAGGCCCCCGCGGCCCGCTTCCTCGCGCCGTCTCAAGCCCGTGAGACCGCCGCCCTCCTCCTGCCGCGCGCCACCCACTTCG
>NC_057797.1:321818512-321830669 GCF_018294505.1 Triticum aestivum
CGTGGTCGCCATCGCCGGCCACCGTCGCCATCGCCGGCCACCGCCGCCTCGCCCGGCCACCGCTCCGCCTGCGCCGCCCCGAGCCAGCGCCACCTCCGCCGCACCGCCCCTTCACCGCCCCCGGCCAGATCCGGTCAAGGGAGGACTAGATCCGGCAACTCCGGCCACTCCGGCAACACCCCGCGCAAGAGCTCCGGCGAGCTGCTTCGAAGACCGTGCCGGCGACCCAGATCCAGATCGGGAAACCCTAGGGTTGACCCTTTTTTTTCGTAAGTCTGCAGTTCATTGTGCCATGTTCATCATGTCGTAACTTTGCATCCATAGATCCGTTTTGGGCATATAGCGTATCAAAATGTTCGCCTCAGAGAGTACATCATTTCATCTCATGGCATCATTTTCATTTGAGTTCATCTTGATGCCAGAAATGCTGTTGGAAGAGTGCTATTTGAGATAATTGCCAGATCTGCTGCTCCAAATAGCTATTTGTCATTTTTGCCATGATTATTGTGTGCATGATATGCCCATGAGCTCTACATATGTTTTGTTATATGCTTTGTCATATTTCCAGAGTTGCCATCCATGTATTTTTGTGATGTGTCTGGTGACTAGCACAAGCTTGCAAAGTGGTGCATTCGTTAATGCTGATTTCAGGGACTTAGCAATTCCACCAAGTCCTTGAACTGTTCTTATCAATATGCCATATGTTCATGTTGTTTCCTAGTGATCCGTGCCTCTTTTGAGGATGATAAGGATGTTTTGTTAATCTTGTAGTGCTCTATCCATCCTTGTCTTTGTTTGCAATTATGGAGCACCCTAGCTTGACCCAATCGAGCTCTACTTTTGCTATTTCGTGAATCTGGGCAGATTGTCTACTTGTTAGCGATTTTGCCGAGGATGTTGTAGTTGATCCGTACATGCTATGTTATTGTTCTTGCCATGTCTAGCTTGTATTATGTGTATTCTTGATGGGTGTATGCTTAGATTGTCATGACATTCTCTGTGGTGACTGCATCGAGCACGTAAACATGCCTACTTGATATCTGTTTTGCATGCTCCAGTTTTTCACTAAGTCTGTGATCTGATTATGTTTTTGCCATGTTCATATGCTTGCAATTGTATTTTCTGATCCCTTTTAGCTCAAGGTCACTAAGGGACTTTTGTTAAGATCTTTGAGTAGATCCATGCGATGCTTTACTTTGCCATGTTAATTTCCTATGGCATCTAGTTTTCATGCTCCAAAGTGTGCTACCTGATCTGAAATTCCAGACAAGTGTTAATTTCACTAAGTCTGAGATCTGTTTACCAATTGCATTTTTGCCATGCTTCTTTGAACCTGTTAATGGATGAATTAGCCTTAGCTCAGTGTTCCTCTTTCGTCAAGCATCATTAATGGATCCCTTCGATGTATTTTGTTGCCATGTTTGGGTGCTGTAGCATGCTTGTCTTGTTGCATTTAGATGGTTACTTGATGTATATTGCAGACCGGTGCCATATTTGTTTTGCTTGCCATTTCGAAACTGTGCCTCCGATTCCGGCGTTCTTTATATCATTTTCAAGCGAAATCATCTCACATTTCCAGTGGCACACTTGGATTTCCATGTTGAGGCCAGGTTCATTCATCTCTTGTCAAATCTTGCATATGCATCACATATCGCATCCCACATAGCATACCATGTTTGCATGATGTTGTTTGAGCCTTGCACGTGGTTGATTGTGTTCTTGTTGCTTGTTTGTCTTGTTTGGGTAGAGCCGGGAGACGAGTTCGCTAATGAGGAGCCCGTTGAGTTTGCTTTCGAGGATCCAGTCAACTCTGACAACTTTGCAGGCAAGATGATCATACCCTCGAAATCACTTCTATCTTTGCTTTGCTAGATGCTCGCTCTTTTGCTATGCCTATGCTACGATGCCTACCACTTGCTTATCATGCCTCCCAAATTGCCATGTCAAACCTCTAACCCACCATGTCCTAGCAAACCGTTGATTGGCTATGTTACCGCTTTGCTCAGCCCCTCTTATAGTGTTGCTAATTGCAGGTGAAGATTGGAGATCGTTCCTTGTTGGAACATTATTTACTTGTTGGGATATCACTATATTATCTTGTTATCTTAATGCATCTATATACATGGTAAAGGGTGGAAGGCTCGGCCTTTTGCCTAGTGTTTTGTTCCACTCTTGCCGCCCTAGTTTCCGTCATATCGGTGTTATGTTCCCGGATTTTGCGTTCCTTACGCGGTTGGGTGATAATGGGAACCCCTTGATAGTTCGCCTTGATTAAAGCTCTTCCAGCAATGCCCAACCTTGGTTTTACCATTTGCCACCTAGCCTCTTTTCCCTTGGGTTTCCGGAGCCCGAGGGTCATCTTATTTAAACCCCCCCCCCCCCGGGCCAGTGCTCCTCTTAGTGTTGGTCCACCTCGTCAGCCGTCGGTGGCCACCAGGGGCAACTCTGGGCTGGCCTACCGGAAGTTTGGACAATCTGAGGGTGCCCTGAGAACGAGATATGTGCAGCTCGTATCGGGATTTGTCGGCACATTCGGGCGGTGTTGCTGGATTTGTTTTACCTTGTCGAAATGTCTTGTAACCGGGATTCCGAGTCTGATCGGGTCTTCCCGCTAGAAGGAATATCCTTCGTTGACCATGAGAGCTTGTCATGGGCTAAGTTGGGACCCCCTGCAGGGTTTGAACTTTCGAAAGACGTGCCCGCGGTTATGGGCAGATGGGAATTTGTTAATGTCTGGTTGTAGATAACTTGAACCTTAACTTAAATTAAAAGGAATCAACTATGTGAGTTACCGTCATGGTCTCTTCTCGGCGGAGTCCGGGAAGCGAACACGGTGTTGGAGTAATGCTTGCCGCAGGTTGTTCTCTAGTTATTACATCGTGCATTGCCTTCTCTTCTCGCTCTCTTTTGCGAATAGGTTAGCCACCATATATGCTAGTCGCTTGCTGCAGCTCCACCTCATACCTTTACCTTACCCATAAGCTAAAATAGTCTTGATCGCGAGGGTGTGAGATTGCTGAGTCCTCGTGACTCACAGATACTTCAAAAACCAGCTTGCAGGTGCCGATGAGTCCGTGCAGATGACGCAACCAAGCTCAAGGAGGAGCTCGATGAAGATCTTGTCCTTTGTGTTGTTTCGTTCTAGTTGATCAGTAGTGGAGCCTAGTTGGGGTCGACCGGGGACCTTGTCGCATTTGGGGTTCTTCTTTTATTTTGGTTCCGTAGTCGGACCTTGATTGTATTTGGATGATGTAATGCTTTATTCATGTATTTGTGTGAAGTGGCGATTGTAAGCCAACTATGTATTCTTTTCCCCTATTGTATTACATGGGTTGTTTGCGAAGATTACCGCACTTGCGACATTGCTTTCAATGCGGTTATGCCTCTAAGTCGTGCTTCGACACGTGGGAGATATAGCGGCATCGAGGGCGTTACAATGGTGTGTTGAAAATGATGCGGCTATATCTCCTACGTGTTGAGGCACGACTTAGAGGCATAACCGCATTGAAAGCAATGTCGCAAGTTAGGCAATCCTCACAACATCCCACGTAATATAGATAATAAAAGGGGAAGGAACATAGTTGGCTTACACTCGCCACGCCAATCAAAGTACATAAATAGCACTACATCAGCCAATCACTCATGGCCCGACTACGGTGCCAAAATAAAAGACCAACCCAACATGCGACACGGTTCCGATCGCCCCAACTGGGCACCACTACTGATCATCAGGGAAAGATACATAGTAACAGCGTGAGTCCTCGTCGAACTCCCACTTGAGCTCAAACGCGTCATCTGGAACGGAGTCATCTGGCCCTGCATCTGGTTTGGAAGTAAACTGTGAGCCACAGGGACTCAGCAATCTCGCACCCTCGCGATCAATACTATTTAAGCTTATAGGAAGGGCAAGGTAAAAATGTGGAGCTGCAGCAAGCAACTAGCATGTATGGTGGCTAACCTATTGTAACGCCCTCGATGCGGCTATATCTCCCACGTGTCGAAGCACGACTTAGAGGCATAACCGCATTGAAAGCAATGTCGCAAGTGCGGTAATCTTCGCAAACAACCCATGTAATACAATAGGGGAAAAGAATACATAGTTGGCTTACAATCGCCACTTCACACAAATACATGAATAAAGCATTACATCATCCAAATACAATCAAGGTCCGACTATGGAACCAAAATAAAAGAAGAACCCCAAATGCGACAAGGTCCCCGGTCGACCCCAACTAGGCTCCACTACTGATCAACTAGAACGAAACAACACAAAGGACAAGATCTTCATCGAGCTCCTCCTTGAGCTTGGTTGCGTCATCTGCACGGACTCATCGGCACCTGCAAGCTGGTTTTTGAAGTATCTGTGAGTCACGGGGACTCAGCAATCTCACACCCTCGTGATCAAGACTATTTTAGCTTATGGGTAAGGTAAAGGTATGAGGTGGAGCTGCAGCAAGCGACTAGCATATATGGTGGCTAACATACGCAAATGAGAGCGAGAAGAGAAGGCAAAGCACGATCGAGAAACTATGATCAAGAAGTGACCCTAGAACAACCTACGTCAAACATAACTCCAACATCATGTTCACTTCCCGGACTCCGCCGGAAAGAGACCATCACCGTTACACACGCGGTTGATGCATTTTAATTAAGGTCAACTTCAGGTTTTCTACAAACGGACATTAACAAATTCCCATCTGCCCATAACCGTGGGCACGACTTTCGAAAGTTCAAAATCCCTGCAGGGGTGTCCCAACCTAGCCCATCACAAGCTCTCACGGTCAACAAAGGATATTCCTTCTAGCGGGAAGACCCGATCAGACTCAGAATCCTGGTTACAAGACATTTCGACAATGGTAAAACAAGACCAGCAAAGCCACCCAGATGTGCTGACAAATCCCGATAGGAGCTGCACATATCTCGTTGTCAGGGCACACCGGATGAGCAAGACGTCGGGTAAGCCAGCCCAGAGTTTCCCCTGGTAGCCTCGGACATCGCTCAGTTGGACCAACACTCAGAGGAGCACTGGCCCGGGGGGTTAAAATAAAGATGACCCTTGAGTCTGCAGAACCCAAGGGAAAGAAAAGGCTAGGTGGCGAATGGTAAAACCAATGTTGGGCCATGCTGGAGGAGTTTTATTCAAGGCGAACTGTCAAGGGTTCCCATTATTACCCAACCGCGTAAGGAACGCAACATCCGGGAACATAACACCGATATGACGGAAATTAGGGCGGCAAGAGTCGAACAAAACACAAGGCATAAGGTCGAGCCTTCCACCCTTTACCAAGTATATAGATGCATTAATTAAATAAGTGATATTGTGATATCCCAACAAGTAAACATGTTCCAACGAGGAACAAACTTCAATCTTCACCTGCAACTAATAACGCTATAAGAGGGGCTGAGCAAAGCGGTAACATAGCCAAACAATGGTTTGCTAGGACAAGGTGGGTTAGAGGCTTGGTTCAACAATATGGGAGGCATGATAAGCAAGTGGTAGGCATCATAGCATAGGCATAGCAAAAGAGCGAGCATCTAGCAAGCAAAGATAGAAGTGATTTCAAGGGTATGATCATCTTGCCTGAAATCCCGCAAGGAAGAAGAATGAGTCCATGAAGAAGATAAACTGACGTAGTCGAACGGATCCTCACACACACGACGTTATCGGAACCAACCCAAAGAAGCAACACCGGAAAGAAGCACACAACATGGTAAACAACCACCACATAATCATGGCATGATGCACAATCATGTATGACGCATGTCCGGTTTAGATAAGCATGGCAAGGCAAAGAGCAACAAACAACACTACAAATTAAGTGGAGCTCAATATGCAACGAGTTGCATATTGACGAAACACCACGTGACTTATTTGGTTCTCTCTCGTTTAGGTACTCAACAATATTAAATGTTGGTTAGCATGGCAAGAGGTGAAGCAAAAGAAAAACTACCTATCTAGGCAAGTTTAAATGAGGCCGGAACAACAAACAACAAGTCCGGAAACTCCTCGTGAGCATATTATAGATTTGGTACTGATCTGTCCTAAACACAATTTTAGGGTCGTTAAACATGCAAAACAAGTACACCATGTTAAACTAGGCATTTTTCCACCCCATTTACATATAAAGTTTATTTAAAATGGAGCTACAGTTATTTAGTTATGAATTGAATCATTTTAGCATGGCATAGGATCAAATTTAAACAAACATCATTTTAAACATGGGTGAAAGTTGAATAATATTAAACTAGAAAAAATTCTAAGCAAGTTTCGTATATAAATCATTTTAAACCGATGCACGATTGTTAAGTTATTATATACATGATGTATGAGGGCTTTTCTGGAAAACTGTGATCTCTGGAATAAAAACAAAATTGCAGAATAGGAAAAAAAAACCTATCGGGCCGAATCTGAAGCAAACTGGGTCTACAGAAAGAAAAAAAACAACAGAGGCTCCGCTGGGCATCACCATGGGCTTTGGCCCAGATCTGGAAGGCAAAGGCAGGCCGGTGCTGGGCCTCGGAGCGCTGCGGCTGGATCTGGAGGTCGACTGGTGTGGCGCTGGGCCACTCCAGATCGAGGTGAGGCACTGAAACGGGCGCGGTCATCTGCCCGTCGGAAGCAGAGCAGCAGCGGCGCTTGACGGGAAGGCAACAACGGGGTCCGGCGAGGCAGGGGACTTCGGCGGGACGGCAGGGCTGGAGCGGACGCAGGGGGTCGACGCAGACGCTCCAAGCGGGCGCTGCTCCTGTCGGCGCACCATGGCTCCTGTCCTGTGAAGGTTCAGAGAGAGGGACAGAACTGTGTGAGGGGAAGATAACAGGGGGAGGAAGGAGAAATAAGGGGAGGCGGCGAGGGCCCTGGCATGATTGCAGCGGCGCTGCTCCGGCGAAGCCGTCGACGGGCGATGGTTCTCTGGCCGAGGCGCTCGGGAGGAAGAAGAAAGAGATCACAGAAGGAAGCAGAGGAGTTGCGGCTTGGTCCAGCCGGGCTCCTGCGGCTCTCCACGGTGGCGTTTGGCGACGGGGGCTCGGGCGCTCGCGGCTGTAGGAGCTCTTGCTCCTGTGGTCGCGGACGAAGGCGGATGCCGGGGGCACAGGGTCGAGGAGGGGGCGCACGAGGAGGAGCTTCAGGGAAGGAGGAGCTCGGGGTCAAGCGTTCCTGCTCGGGACGACGAACAAGTTCGAGGCCCGCGCGAGGTTAAGCTCCAGTAGGCACTCGGGCACGGGAGTGAAGGCAGTGCCTTCATCCGTCCGGGATCCAGCGCAGAGTCGATCTGAGAAGGAGAGATGGGGTTTGCTGGTTGGTGGGATGGGGAAAATGAGGAGAAGGCAGGATCGATTGGGTGGATCGGGCAAGATCCCGAGGGGGATTTGGTGGAATGGCGGCGGCGGATGGGAGGATGGGACATCTCTCCTCAAATTTAGGGTTGGACTATATATTTATAGCATGTGGGTGTTTGGCTAGGGGCTAATCTGGATCCTACGATCAAAAACGAGCGGTTGAGAAAAAATAGGTTAGGAAGTCTAATAAACAAAACGGAGATGTTTTGTAGATGTTTGGGGATGATCCAGACACGACGGTGACGACTGCCCGGGTCGGGTTCGGGACAACTTTCGGACGCGCGCGAGGGGCCGATGCACTGTGCAAAGTGGGGTAGGCATGGGCCTTGGTGGACTGTGGAGAGCGGGTTGTTCTGAGAGAAGAGGGGAGAGAAGTGGCCCGGCACTGTTTTCGTAGACCGAAAACGTCCGATGAAAAGACCGGCTGTACTGCCGCTATAGTTTAACGGTTGGGCTATCAAACGGACTCCAATCATGATGAAATTTGACAGGCGGTCTTCCTACACTAAAATAAGACCGCACGCCAACTTTCATCCCATTCCGAGAACATTTTCCGGCCACTAATAAAATAATATTTCGGACATGTCGCGGGCACGTGCAAGTGTGGCTGGGCTCAGAACAGACAACAGAAGAGGACGAGGAGACTGAGACGGATGCAAGTTTTGAAAACATGATGATGCAATGCATATGATGACATGATAAAATGCAACACGCAAGCAAATGACATGGCAACGTTGGCGAATAACTCGAGGACACCTGGCACATCGGTCTCGGGGCGTCACAACCATCTATTACCTTTTGGAGAGTGGTGTCTCCTATATTGGTTAGGTGTCACTTGGGAGCCTCCGTCAAAATTGTGGAGTTGAACCAAGGAATTTGTAAAGGCAAGGAGATCGCCTACTTCATGAAGATCTACCCAAGTGAGGCAAGTCCTTCGTGGATGATGGTCATGGTGGGATAGACAAGGTTGCTTCTTCATGGACCCATCATGGGTGGAGCCCTCCGTGGACTCGCGCAACCGTTACCCTCTGTGGGTTGAAGTCTCCATCAACGTGGATGTATGATAACACCACCTATCCGAACCACGCCAAGAATCTCTGTGTCTACATTGCATTTGCCACTCCAAACCCATGCCTTTACCTTCATATGCAATGTTTTACATTCTATTGCTATACTCTTAGAATTACATGTGTAGGTTGATTGCTTGACTTGTGTTAAGTTGCTAAAATCTGCCAAGACTTAAAATTGGGAAAAGGCTAGATTTTTATTTGGTCAAGTAGTCTAATCACCCCCGTCTAGACCTACTTTCGATCCTACAAGTGGTATCATAGGTTTGGCCTCCATTTGCCTTGATTTCCATAGCTTTGGTGATCATAGCCTTGGTTTCACAACCTAGGAGACTATGACTTCTAGTGAGGGAAATTACCACCGTAGAGGTCCTTACTTTGATGGTACTAATTTTGCTAGTTGGAAGAATCAGATGAAAATGCATATTCTTGGACATAACCCCGTCGTTTTGGCTATTGTGTGTATTGGCTTGCAAGGTGAATTCTTCGATGGAACGGAACCGAATCATGAAGCAACCGCGAAAGAATTGAAGATGTTTCAATACAATACTCAAGCTTGCGATATACTCTTCCACGGATTACGCCTCGAAGAATTCATCAAAATCAGCCGTCTTGAGAATGAAAGGAAATTTGGGATACTTTGATTGATATGCATGAACGTACCGAGTCTGTCAAGGAATCCAAATTAGATGTGCTTCAAAGTCAACTTGACAAATTTGAAACGAAGGATGGTGAAGATGTCGCCGAAATGTACTCTAGGCTTGCTCTCGTCACAAATGAGATTGCCGGCTTAGGAAGTGAAGAGATGACCAACATATTCATCATGAAGAAGATCCTAAGAGCCTTGGATGGAAAATGTGATACCGTGTGCACATTGATCCAAATGATGCCCAATTACAAAGTTCTCAAGCCAACGGAAGTCACTGGTAGAATTTTTGCTCATGAGATGTCACTCAAGGATAAAGAAGACATTCAAAACAAGTCTAGTGGTTCTTACAAAGCTTCATGTGATGCTCCTACATCATCAAGTGAGAAACAAGTCTTCACTGAAGAATTGAGCCTAATGGTGAAGAACTTCAACAAGTTCTACAAGAGTAGAAGCAAAGAAAGAATTTCCAAGTCAAGGTCCTACAATGACAAAAGATCTTCTAGTCGTGATCGCAATTGCTACAATTGTGGAAGACCTGGACACTAATCAAGTGAGTGTACGGCTCCCTACAAAAGAAGAGAAGACTCACCTAAAAGGAGAAGTAAAAGAGAAGAATCACCACCAAGAGAAAGGAGTAGAGATGATCGCTATGAACGAACATCCTCTCGTAGAAGCAAGGATTCGGAAAGGCAGGACAAGTCATCAAAGAGCTACACAAGAAAAAGGCATCAAGCTCATGTTGGTGAATGGGTATCCGGTTCTGACTCCGACAGCCACTCTGAGAGAAGCTATCACTCTGACTCTGAATATACTCAAGATGAAGGTGTTGCCGGTCTCACTCTTGTGTCATCCAACTCCTACGACATGTTTGATTCACCAAATGAAGGGATTGGAAGATGCTTTATGGCTAAAGGCCCAAAGGTATCACACCCTGAGTATGTTGATTTCAATAGTGATTAAGATGATTTGCTAGGTGGTGATGATTTACTTGTTAACAACTCTACACTACTACAAAATGGGCTATAGCTAATATGGACATTAATGGCACACCATGTATGTGGTGCACCACTGCTGTATAGCAGTGGCGCACCAGATACATGTACGCCATTATTGACATATTATTAATGGCGCACCTGGTGTGTGGTGTGCCATTACTAGTTTTGAAAAATAAAAATAAAAAAATTGTTAGCAGTGGCGCTCGAGGGGATAGTGCGCCATTACTAGTTGACATAGTAATGGCGCACATGTACAAAGTGCGCCATAACTATGTGAGGGAGTCCTGGATTAGGGGGCCTCCGGACAGCCGGACTATATCCATTGCTAGACTGTTGGACTATGAAGATACAAGATTGAAGACTTCGTCTCGTGTCCGGATGGGACTCTACTTGGCGTGGAAGGCAAGCTATGCAATACGGATATGTATATCTCCTCCTTTGTAACCGACCTTGTGTAACCCTAGCCCCCTCCGGTCTCTATATAAACCGGAGGGTTTTAGTCCGTAGGACAACATACAATCATACCATAGGCTAGCTTCTAGGGTTTAGCCTCTCCGATCTCATGGTAGATCAACTCTTGTAATACTCATATCATCAAGAACAATCAAGCAGGACGTAGGGTATTACCTCCATCAAGATGGCCCGAACCTGGGTAAACATCGTGTCCCCTGCCTCCTGTTACCATCCGCCTTAGACGCACAGTTCGGGACCCCCAACCCGAGATCCGCCGGTTTTGACACCGACATTGGTGCTTCCATTGAGAGTTCCACTGTGTCGTCATCATAAGGAGGATGGCTCGTCTCGTTGTCAAGGACAACATCACCTCTGGGGGAGCCCTGGCTGTAGGCCAAACTCTCTGACTAGGCGGCTTCGCCATGACCGCCCACTCGGCCAACGCGCTGACGATGACTTCTCAGGTCATCGAAAATAGCCTCCACATCAGCTTGAAATTTGCCGAGCAGATGGATCCAATTGAGCTCTCCTATTTGAACGAGCTCTTGGATCGCATCGCCGCTCTGGGAGTCACTACGGACTACGATCGGATCGGGCTTAAACCCGACCAAAGGGAGATTAACTCTTTGCCGGTCACCCATCAGATAGCGGTGGTGGAGGAGCAATGCGGCGATTGTCCCTCTATCCTGAGGACGAACTATGTCCAAATTCCCGAGCTCCCCGAGCCGGATACTCATTCACAGGAGGACACCGCCCTAGCCCTGAATCCAGAATCAGGCCGCATACCGAACCCACAGGGCAACACCCCGGAGCCCGAACTTCCAAGATCGGAAACTTCCCTGCCCCGAGA
The DNA here is from genome assembly GCF_018294505.1 of Triticum aestivum. Lineage (NCBI taxonomy): Eukaryota > Viridiplantae > Streptophyta > Magnoliopsida > Poales > Poaceae > Triticum > Triticum aestivum. The sequence continues at coordinate 321,829,868 of NC_057797.1, forward strand.
TGTCACAGCCTTAGAATTGTTTGTAATTAGTTACATCTGCATCCATGCATCATGTTTAATTTCAAAGGAAGTTTGAATTGGGGATGACCAAGCCCTAACACTAAACCAATTCAAATAGGCTCAACTAAAAATATATTTTTCAATGAACCCAAATGGCCTTAAAAATGTTCATCATTTTTGGAAAATGCTGGAAATAGTAACCAGAGATGATGCACATTTTCCATGACATTTTGGATCTTTGAACTAATACATATTGTGTTTGAGTTGGAGCAAATATATGTTATAAATATATTTAATGCTTCAATAATTCTGTTATTTTGTGAGGGGCTCTAGAATATTCCTTTCAGTCCCTGCAAAAACTATCAGAAGAAAAAAAATGATTTAGTGCTTGAACTAAATCAAAACAGATTGAAACAATAGAAAACAGTAATTAAAATAGAAAACAGAGAAGGAGGGAGTACCTGTAACTTACCTGGCCCACGAGAGAAGCCATCCCACCAGGCCCATGTGCAAATCATCCTCCTCCTTGCGCCAAAAGGACGCCGGGCGCGTGCCCGATGCGCACCGGCCACCTCCACCTTGCTTGCCTGTCTCCTCGCTGCCCCGAAGCGCCTAGAGGACGCCATGCACCCCCCGGACCGCTCTCACTCTCTCCTACGCTCATCCTCTCCTTTGTCGCCCTCTCTCTACCGCGACCGAACACTGCCGTCGCCGCCGCTCGTCATCGCCGTAGCCACAACCACCCCCTCGCCTCTCCGACGTGTCCCTGAGCTCCGCCACGACCATGTTATCCTCCCCCCCC
>NC_057797.1:321831062-321848761 GCF_018294505.1 Triticum aestivum
CGTCCACACCATCTTCTTCAACCTCGGCTCGCCGAGATCGACCCCGCCGCTCCGTCCGCTCAAAAGCTTCCTCGGGCCGGCTGAGCTGCTCATCTGGACCGATGTGAGCACCTGCCCTTCCCCCCTTGCTCACCCCCTCCCTTCTCGTTCGCTAGTTGCCGTCCCTGCGAACCCGAGCTCCAGCCGTCGCCATGGCCGGTGAGCTCCGTGCTTCCGAGCACCTCCACTCCAACCAGTTGCTCCTGTGTGGTTCTGCTGCTCTTTACGTGCTGCCTAGCGCCTCCGTTCGCTCTCCCTCAAGCTGCAGCACGCGCCCGCGCATAGTCGTGCTCCGGCCGCCGCGGTTGTCATCACCGTCGCCGCTGCAGACCGACCTGGCACCGCACATGGCCACCAATCGACACGCCTCCTCGCGCAGCAGCCATAGAGACCAAGCCCGCCTCCTCCCATCGCCAGAATCGCCGGAACGAGTGCCGCTGCCGCATATGTGTGTCGCTGGCGGTTAGCCGCCGACATGGTCACTTAATTAGTGCCTAAACACCCAGCTAATCACTCCTTAGAGCCACTGCCAAGTGGGCCTCATGCCTAAATTAAGTAGTTTAACTTCTCTGTTAAACTAGCACTAATCTCAGAGGGCCCCGCCTGTCACCTTTAACTTGGCCACGGCAGCATTGACCGGGTCCCACGTGTCAGCCTCTGTAGTTGACTCTGTGTCACTGACCGGTGGGCCCTACTGGTCGGGTTTGACCTGGACCAGCACGTTGACCTACTGACCTCACTGATACATCATGCTGACGCATTTGATATTTTCTAGGGCTTATATAAATCAAAAATTATTTCTTTATTTCAGAAAATATCCAAAACTTCAAAAATCCATAGAAATTAATCTATAACTCCAAATGAAATAATTTATATACGAAAAATTATTAGAAAAAATCAAGGAATCCATCTGTACCATTTTCATGCATGTTTGAACAATGTTTGTCCTATGTTTTGGACAAAACAAATAAAGGGCATTTAAATAATCATATATGGAGTTGGAATTTGAATCATGTATTCAAACCAACTTCATTTAAATCATAGCTAGATGGATTAGCTCAAATCACAGCATACTGCCATGTCATGATCAGGCATCATATTGTGGCATTGCATTGATTGTGTTCTTTCTCAGTTGCCGGTGATTGTCCCCTCTCAGTAGACGACGTTCCGATGATGAGATCGATGACGCCGATGAAGAACTATACTATCTTCAGAAGTGCTAGGCAAGCAAAACCCCCTTGTTTATTCCGATACAATCCCACTCTCTCGGTCCTGCTCTCTTTTACTGCATTAGGACAACAGCGCTTCAACTATTACATGTTGCGGTAGTTGAACCCCTTTCCTCTGCATGACCTGTCATTGCCATAGTAAATAGATGAAACCCACTAGCATGAGTAGGATTTGTTTGAGCCCTGATGTGCCTACTCATTCATGCTTGTTTGTCATGCCTGCTATTGCTTAGAGTTGTGTTAGGTCTGATTCATCGGGGGTGAATTGGAAAGTTGTTAACATGTCCTACTATTGAGATCTAAGTGTGTGAACACGATTTGGTAAAGGTAGCGGTGAGAGGCCATGTAGGAGTACATGGTGGGTTGTCTCATTGTAGCCGTCCTCAGGAACTGAGTTTTGTGTTTGTGATCCATGAACAGTTACTACCACAAATTGGGTTCCGGTAACTCGACCCCTCTCGGCTTATTAATCAACTCGATCTCTGTCCAGTAGTTGCAACTAGTTTCTGGTGTTTGTAGGTAGTGTTAGTAGTCTACCAAGTGGCACCCGGTACAGGTGGGCTTGGGACATACTAGGAATAGTGGCACCGTGTACCAAGTGGCACCCAGATGGTGGGCTTGGGAACCCTGCACACATCGTTTGGGGCCGTGAGCGACACCCCGGCCGGATCTCCTTGTGTATGGAACCCGAATAGGCGATAAACCTGGACAAGAGACTTGTGTGGTTAGTTAGGTCGTGGCCGACTCCCTCACCAGGCTTCCGCTTGAAGGTTGCCGAGATACACGACGTGTACATGGTGGTAAGTGGCGAGAGCGTGTGTGAAGAACTACACTCCTACAGGGTTATCATTATCTATTCGAATAGCCGGATTCCTCGGATATGGAAACTTGGACCCCTTGCATAGTTCATAGACAAGTGAAAGTGGATACTCTAAAATGCGCAAGATAAGCGTGAGTGCTATGGATGGCGTTCTCGTAGGGAGACGGGAGCGGATCCATAATGGTGTATTGATATGGTTAATATGTGGACTCGTGTGCGCCACCTCGAAAGAGTTACTTGCAGTCGTAGTTCAGGATAGCCACCGAGTCAAAGCTGGCTTGCTGCAGTTAAACTCCACCACCCCTTTGTTGATACCGATGAATATGTAGATAGTTCTGATGTAAGTCTTGCTGGGTACATTTGTACTCATGTTTGCTTAATTTATGTTTTTGCAGAGAGACTTCAGTCTCGCTAGTAGTTCCACATGGACTTCGATGTTTAGCTTGTTACCTTAGCTACGATCTTGTACCCTTCGGAGGGTCTTGTAGATAGTCAGGCTTCTGAGCCTTCTTCATTTATAGTTGTCTGTACTCAGACAAGTTAAGCTTCCGCATGTGCTTGTTGCTTGTATGCTCTGTATGTTGGGTCATGAGACCCATGTTTGTCATACTTGGCTCCTTGGAGCCTAATGAATAAATACTCTCAGTCGTAGAGTCTTGTTGTGATGTCGTGTTGTATTGCACATATGAGCATATTGTGTGTATGATTGAAATGCTTGGTATGTGTGGGATCCGACAACCTGGTTGTTTGTCCTTAGTAGCCTCTCTTATGGGGAAATGTAGTCTTGTGATTCCATGAGCCATAGTAGTCCGCTACAGCCTGGTTCACCGGAGTCCTGCTAGCCCAACACTACTGCTCCGGAACACTTGACTGGCCGGCATGTCATTCACTTCGTTCCTGTGTCTGTCCCTTTGGGGAAATGTCACGCGGTGACATCCAGAGTCCTTCCTAGCCTGCTACAGCCCACTTCACCGGAGTCCTGTTAGCCCAGTGCTACAGCCCAGAGTCGCACGCTGCTGACCGACATGCTTGATGTTGATTCATGTATGCCTGTCCCCGTAAGTTAGTGCCACTGTGGGTTCACGACTAGTGATGTCAGCCTGGGTTCTCTGTCTGTGGATGCTAGCGACACTATCATATACGTGAGCCAAAAGGCACAAACGGTCTCGGCCATGGTAAGGCGACACGCGTGGGAATACCGTGCGTGAGGCCGCAAAGTGATATGAGGTGTTACCGGCTAGATCAATGTGACTTGGAATCAGGGTCCTGACAGCTTTGAAGAAGTACACCCCTGCAGGATTATCATTATCTATTCGAATGGCCGGATTCCTCGGATATGGAAACTTGGACCCCTTGCATAATTCATAGACAAGTGAAAGTGGATACTCTAAAATGCGCAAGATAAGCGTGAGTGCTATGGATGGCGTTCTCGTAGGGAGACGGGAGAGGATCCATAGTGGTGTATTGATATGGTGAATATGTGGACTCGTTTGCGCCACCTCAAAAGAGTTACTTGTGGTCGTAGTTCAGGATAGCCACCGAGTCAAAGCTGGCTTGCTGCAGTTAAATTCCACCACCCCTTTGTTGATACTGATGCATATGTAGATAGTTCTGATGTAATTCTTGCTGGGTACATTTGTACTCACATTTGCTTAATTTATGTTTTTGCAGAGAGACTTCAGTCTCGCTAGTAGTTCCACGTGGACTTCGACATTTAGCTTGTTACCTCAGCTACGGTCTTGTACCCTTGGGAGGGTCTTGTAGATAGTCAGGCTTCTGAGCCTTCTTCATTTATAGTTGTCTGTACTCAGACAAGTTAAGCTTCTGCATGTGCTTGTTGCTTGTATGCTTTGTATGTTGGGTCATGAGACCCATGTTTGTAATACTTGGCTCCTTGGAGCCTAATGAATAAATACTCTGAGTTGTAGAGTCTTGTTGTGATGCCGTGTTGTATTGCACATATTGAGCATATTGTGTGTATGATTGAAATGCTTGGTATGTGTGGGATCCGACAACCTGGTTGTTTGTCCTTAGTAGCCTCTCTTATGGGGAAATGTAGTCTTGTGCTTCCATGAGCCATAGTAGTCGGCTACAGCCTGGTTCACCGGAGTCCTGCTAGCCCAGCACTACTGCTCCGGAACACTTGACTGGCCGGCATGTGATTCACTTTGTTCCTGTGTCTGTCCCTTTGGGGAAATGTCACGCGGTGACATCCAGAGTCCTTCCTAGCCTGCTACAGCCCACTTCACCGGAGTCCTGTTAGCCCAGTGCTACAACCCGGATTCGCACGCTGCTGACCGACATGCTCGATGTTGATTCATGTATGCCTGTCCCCGTAAGTTAGTGCCACTTTGGGTTCACGACTAGTCATGTCAGCCCGGGTTCTCTCTCCGTGGATGCTAGCGACACTATCATATACGTGAGCCAAAAGGCACAAACGGTGTCGGCCATGGTAAGGCGACACGCGTGGGAATACCGTGCGTGAGGCCGCAAAGTGATATGAGGTGTCACCGGCTAGATCAATGTGACTTGGGATCAGGGTCCTAACAGCTTTGAAGAAGTACACCCCTCCAGGATTATCATTATCTATTTGAATAGCCGGATTCCTCGGATATGGAAACTTGGACCCCTTGCATAGTTCATAGACAAGTGAAAGTGGATACTCTAAAATGCGCAAGATAAGCGTGAGTGCTATGGATGGCGTTCTCGTAGGGAGACGGGAGCGGATCCATAGTGGTGTATTGATATGGTGAATATGTGGACTCGTTTGCACCACCTCAAAAGAGTTACTTGCGGTCGTAGTTCAGGATAGCCACCGAGTCAAAGCTGGCTTGCTGCAGTTAAACTCCACCACCCCTTTGTTGATACTGATGCATATGTAGATAGTTCTGATGTAATTCTTGCTGGGTACATTAGTACTCACATTTGCTTAATTTATGTTTTTGCAGAGAGACTTCAGTCTCGCTAGTAGTTCCACGTGGACTTCGACGTTTAGCTTGTTACCTCAGCTACGGTCTTGTACCCTTGGGAGGGTCTTGTAGATAGTCAGGCTTCTGAGCCTTCTTCATTTATAGTTGTCTGTACTCAGACAAGTAAAGCTTCCGCATGTGCTTGTTGCTTGTATGCTCTGTATGTTGGGTCATGAGACCCATGTTTGTAATACTTGGCTCCTCGGAGCCTAATGAATAAATACTTTGAGTCGTAGAGTCTTGTTGTGATGCCGTGTTGTATTGCACATATTGAGCATATTGTGTGTATGATTGAAATGCTTTGTATGTGTGGGATCCGACAACCTGGTTGTTTGTCCTTAGTAGCCTCTCTTATGGGGAAATGTAGTCTTGTGCTTCCATGAGCCATAGTAGTCCGCTATAGCCCGGTTCACCGGAGTCCTGCTAGCCCAGCACTACTGCTCCGGAACACTTGACTGGCCGGCATGTGATTCACTTTGTTCATGTGTCTGTCCCTTTGGGGAAATGTCACGTGGTGACATCCAGAGTCCTTCCTAGCCTGCTACAACCCAGTTCACCGGAGTCCTGTTAGCCCAGTGCTACAGCCCAGATTCGCATGCTGCTGACCGACATGCTCGATGTTGATTCATGTATGCCTGTCCCCGTAAGTTAGTGCCACTTTGGGTTCACGACTAGTCATGTCAGCCTGGGTTCTCTATCTTTGGTTGCTAGCGACACTATCATATACGTGAGCCAAAAGACGCAAACGGTCCCGGCCATGGTAAGGCGACACGCATGGGAATACCGTGCGTGAGGCTGCAAAGTGATATGAGGTGTTACCGACTAGATCAATGTGACTTGGAATCAGGGTCCTGACAGCTTTGAAGAAGTACACCCCTGCAAGATTATCATTATCTATTCGACTAGCCGGATTCCTCGAATATGGAAACTTGGACGCCTTGCATAGTTCATAGACAAGTGAAAGTGGATACTCTAAAATGCGCAAGATAAGCGTGAGTGCTATGGATGGTGTTCTCGTAGGGAGACGGGAGCGGATCCATAATGGTGTATTGATATGGTTAATATGTGGACTCGTGTGCGCTACCTCGAAAGAGTTACTTGCAGTCGTAGTTCAGGATAGCCACCGAGTCAAAGCTGACTTGTTGCAGTTAAACTCCACCACCCCTTTGTTGATACCGATGCATATGTAGATAGTTCTGATGTAAGTCTTGCTGGGTACATTTGTACTCACGTTTGCTTAATTTATGTTTTTGCAGAGAGACTTCAGTCTCGCTAGTAGTTCCACGTGGACTTCGACGTTTAGCTTGTTACCTTAGCTACGATCTTGTACCCTTCAGAGGGTCTTGTAGATAGTCAGGCTTCTGAGCCTTCTTCATTTATAGTTGTCTGTACTCAGACAAGTTAAGCTTCCGCATGTGCTTGTTACTTGTATGCTCTGTATGTTGGGTCATGAGACCCATGTTTGTCATACTTGGCTCCTCGGAGCCTAATGAATAAATACTCTGAGTCGTAGAGTCTTGTTGTGATGTCGTGTTGTATTGCACATATTGAGCATATTGTGTGTATGATTGAAATGCTTGGTATGTGTGGGATCCGACAACCTGGTTGTTTGTCCTTAGTAGCCTCTCTTATGGGGAAATGTAGTCTTGTGCTTGCATGAGCCATAGTAGTCCGCTACAGCCCGGTTCACCGGAGTCCTGCTAGCCCAGCACTACTGCTCCAGAACACTTGACTGGCCGGCATGTGATTCACTTCGTTCCTATGTCTGTCCCTTTGGGGAAATGTCATGCGGTGACATCCAGAGTCCTTCCTAGCCTGCTACATCCCACTTCACCGGAGTCCTGTTAGCCCAGTGTTACAGCCTGGATTCGCACGCTGCTGACCGACATGCTCGATGTTGATTCATGTATGCCTGTCCCCGTATGTTAGTGCCACTTTGGGTTCACGACTAGTCATGTCAGCCTAGGTTCTCTGTCTTTGGATGCTAGCGACACTATTATATACGTGAGCCAAAAGGCACAAACGGTCTCGGGCATGGTAAGGCGACACGCGTGGGAATACCGTGCGTGAGGCCGCAAAGTGATATGAGGTGTTACCGGCTAGATCAATGTGACTTGGAATCAGGGTCCTGACAGCTTTGAAGAAGTACACCCCTGCAGGATTATCATAATCTATTCGAATAGCCGGATTCCTCGGATATGGAAACTTGGACCCCTTGCATAGTTCATAGACAAGTGAAAGTGGATACTCTAAAATGTGCAAGATAAGCATGAGTGCTATGGATGGCGTTCTCGTAGGGAGACAGGAGCGGATCCATAGTGGTGTATTGATATGGTGAATATGTGGACTCGTTTGCGCCACCTCAAACGAGTTACTTGCAGTCGTAGTTCAGGATAGCCACCGAGTCAAAGCTGGCTTGCTACAGTTAAACTCCACCACCCCTTTGTTGATACTGATGCATATGTAGATAGTTCTGATGTAATTCTTGCTGGGTACATTTGTACTCACATTTGCTTAATTTATGTTTTTGCAGAGAGACTTCAGTCTCGCTAGTAGTTCCACGTGGACTTCGATGTTTAGCTTGTTACCTCAGCTACGGTCTTGTACCCTTGGGAGGGTCTTGTAGATAGTCAGGCTTCTGAGCCTTCTTCACTTATAGTTGTCTGTACTCAGACAAGTTAAGCTTCCGCATGTGCTTGTTTCTTGTATGCTCTGTATGTTGGGTCATGAGACCCATGTTTGTAATACTTGGCTCCTCGGAGCCTAATGAATAAATACTCTAAGTCGTAGAGTCTTGTTGTGATGCCGTGTTGTATTGCACATATTGAGCATATTGTGTGTATGATTGAAATGCTTGGTATGTGTGGGATCCGACAACCTGGTTGTTTGTCCTTAGTAGCCTCTCTTATGGGGAAATGTAGTCTTGTGCTTCCATGAGCCATAGTAGTCCGCTACTGCCCGGTTCACCGGAGTCCTGCTAGCCCGGCACTACTGCTCCGGAACACTTGACTGGCCGGCATGTGATTCACTTCGTTCATGTGTCTGTCCCTTTGGGGAAGTGTCACGCGGTGACATCCAGAGTCCTTCCTAGCCTGCTACAACCCAGTTCACCGGAGTCCTGTTAGCCCAGTGCTACAGCCCGGATTCGCATGCTGCTGACCGACATGCTCGATGTTGATTCATGTATGCCTGTCCCCGTAAGTTAGTGCCACTTTGGGTTCATGACTAGTCATGTCAGCCTGGGTTCTCTGTCTTTGGATGCTAGTGACACTATCATATACGTGAGCCAAAAGGCGCAAACGGTCCCGGCCATGGTAAGGCGACACGCGTGGGAATATCGTGCGTGAGGCCGCAAAGTGATATGAGGTGTTACCGGCTAGATCAATGTGACTTGGAATCAGGGTCCTGACAGCTTTGAAGAAGTACACCCCTGCAAGATTATCATTATCTATTCGAATAGCCGGATTCATCGGATATGGAAACTTGGACCCCTTGCATAGTTCATAGACAAGTGAAAGTGGATACTCTAAAATGCGCAAGATAAGCATGAGTGCTATGGATGGCGTTCTCGTAGGGAGATGGGAGTGGATCCATAGTGGTGTATTGATATGGTGAATATGTGGACTCGTTTGCACTACCCCAAAAGAGTTACTTGCGGTCGTAGTTCAGGATAGCCACCGAGTCAAAGCTGGCTTGCTGCAGTTAAACTCCACCACCCGTTTGTTGATACTGATGAATATGTAGATAGTTCTCATGTAAGTCTTGCTTGGTAGATTTGTACTCACGTTTGCTTAATTTATGTTTTTGCATAGAGACTTCAGTCTCGCTAGTAGTTCCATGTGGACTTTGACGTTTAGCTTGTTACCTCAGCTACGGTCTTGTACCCTTGGGAGGGTCTTGTAGATAGTCAGGCTTCTAAGCCTTCTTCATTTATAGTTGTTTGTACTCAGACAAGTTAAGCTTCCGCATGTGCTTGTTGCTTGTATGCTCCGTATGTTGGGTCATGAGACCCATGTTTGTAATACTTGGCTCCTCAGAGCCTAATGAATAAATACTCTGAGTCGTAGAGTCTTGTTGTGATGCCGTGTTGTATTGCACATATTGAGCATATTGTGTGTATGATTGAAATGCTTGGTATGTGTGGGATCCGACAACCTAGCCCAGCACTACTGCTCCGAAACACTTGACTGGCCGGCATGTGATTCACTTTGTTCCTGTGTCTGTCCCTTTGGGTAAATGTCACGCAGTGACATCCGGAATCCTGCCTAGCCTGCTACAGCCCGGTTCACCGGAGTCCTGCTAGCCCAGTGCTACAGCCCGGATTCGCATGTTGCTGAACGACATGCTCGATGTTGATTCATGTATGCCTGTCCCCGTAAGTTAGTGCCACTTTGGGTTCACAACTTGTCATGTCAGCCCGGGTTCTCTGTCATATGGCGCAAACGGTCCCGGCCATGGTAAGGCGACACCCGTGGTAAAACCGTGCGTGAGGCCGCAAAGTGATATGAGGTGTTACAGGCTAGATCGATGTGACTTGGAATCGGGGTCCTGACAGCTTTGGTATCAGAGCCTGACTGCCTATAGGATTACCAAGACAAGCTGGTCGAAGTTGAGTCTAGAAATGCTTTAGTTATATAAGGGAATTGATTGTGGAAGGGAACGTAAGGCTCTTTTTACTTCTTATTCCCTATGCCATTCTCATCTGAGTCATCTTATCTTTTCTATGTGGTTAAGAACTAGGCTTCTCTTCTGTCTCCCAGGATGACGTGTTACTAAACCGTAGTTTCCTAGGATTGTTGAGTTCAAGCCTCAGTTCAGTTCCTACTACTTCCATATGTTCATGGCTGGCCTCAGAACCTTGATATTGTGATGTTGAGTGGTTATGCCACCATCTTTGCAAGATGTCTCAAATCATTTTGAGCATTTACAACCGTTATGCTGTCCGAGTCATCCCAGGTTTCTAAATGATCTGATGCACTTGCAAATCTTTCCTCCATGTTCCGTTGTATTTTGGGCCAGATTAAGCAAACTAATCGGTGTGTTGAGGTACTCCGTTGCCTTGATGTGTATGTTGGAGTTAGTATTATGACCCTAGGTGTCCTCGAGAATTTAGCAATGTTTTTGTATCCCCAGTGTGATGATTCTGGCCATCATTCTTGAAAGCATCCCGTGATGCCATTTAGTAGTAGGTATTCTACTCTTGTGTTCTTGACCCAAGTATCACTCTGTTCACTTCGAGTTGATATTGTTGCTATTTCCTTTAGGATATTAGTAACCTTTGCGATAATCCTCGATGTCTGTGGTATTTCCTTCTTCCAAATACCATGAACCATTAAGGCAAAAGTTATTTGAACCAAAAGATCACCATTAGAGTACTCCTGAGGAGTTCTCCATTCATAATTGTGATTCTACCAGCTCTACCTTTCTGCATGGGTTATCCGGAAGAAATATGTTGAACTCGTTCAACATACTAATCTATACATCCACAACTCAGAAAGTTATATGTTCCTTTGAGTTGTCCCCCTTCAGTTATATTCCGACCTTCATCTATCAATTGATAGTCAAGAGTATGTGAGCATTCGTTCATCGGTGCCTATTATTCTTATGGTCTGTCGAGCCGTTCTATTTCAGAATGACTAGGAGAAACAAACTCCACTACCTCATCCATATCTGGGATTGGGTCAAATCAGTTGTATTCCACAGATCAAAATGCCAATCCAGCTTTTAATTCTGTTCTACCCTGAAGTATTGCCCTCTTGATGCCAGGAATGTCATGATAATTGCACCAACTCTTATAAATTCTTGTTGCAGTGATACTTCTTGCCATCATTGTTCATTCCTCGGTTTCCGTGTTATTGTAACCGGAATGCCGACAAGTGAATTGTGATGTGTGAAATCAATACTCCTGGCAACCCTTTGCTTGGTAGTTAATGGACATTAATATCATTCTTAGTGTGCTGATTATTGAATCATCACCCTAAGGTTGATCATGCTACCTAGTCCTTATTTCCTGGTGCACTCTTCGATCAACGGGTTAGGATTTTGCCAAACCCTTGCTCTTTTGATCATATCGTCTTGCCTTGAAAAGCAAGATTGATCTCGAGCTTAGTATCACGTCGGTGGTTCGTGATTTTTCGAATATGTTCTCGGAAGTATTACCAGGTTGTCACCGGACCGCTATGTGGAGTTCGTGATCAAGTTGGTTTCTTGCAAACCAGCTATTCTCCAAGAATCTATGTCGGTTACCCCCCTGAGCTAGTTGGTTAAGCTAAACAATAACTTGGAGAGTTGGAAAATAAAAGCTTCCCAGCTTAGTTCATCTCAAGGGATATATTTGCGTGTGTTGAAGATAGATGATATCTTCATCGATTGGTCCATGTGATCAGTTATTGGACCTATTGTCGTATCAAAACTTTGATTTGAGTATGGGCTATCATCAAATCAAATCAGAACCAATGATGTTCATAATGTTGTCTTACTCGTGGTTGATCCCTCGAGCATACACCATTATATCTTTTGGGTCTGACCAATGCTATCACTTGTTCACATAATTATGGAATTCCATCTCCATGGAAACCTGGATGAATTGTTGTTGAGCCCATCAGCAACACTGCTACCTTCTCCATGATTCGTGTTGAACATCCAGCTAGTATTGGAAACTTTATAAGCATTATCTTCATGTTTCGTTCATGAAGCATATGTTTGGATGAAAAAAGTGACTACCTCTGAATCACGTGCATTTGGTGAAACTTGCCGCTGTGAATTCGAGAAAGTTAGTTTTGCTTCCTCTGGAATCATCCCAAGTCAGTCATGCACATGTGCGAAGTATTCTATGGTTTGGAGACTTGCAACCTTCATTCTATATGTATCCCTAGCACACGAAGCCACTGATTGATTTGTTCAAGGATAAGAAGTTCAAATGCTATTCCCGAAGGGACCAGACGGACATGCACAAGACCTCTTTATTCCAATGATGGTTCCAATCAGAACTCGGTAGTGTTTCGTTGTAAGACTACCATGTGGTCATCCTTGTCGGCGAAAACGTGTTCACATGCGAGTAGCAGAACCCGCTCATGTCTTAGAGCTTGCTATCATAGCTCATCTCCCGAGAATGTCGCAACATCATCTCGTCGATTTGGGTTGCAACTCTTCTTTTCAGACATGTTGAGTCTGAAGTATCATGTTTCTAACCAGATCTGAATCTCAGGCAGATATGATGGTTGGAACATTCCCATCATTTGCATTTTGTTCCCAGCTTGCACCCCATTGTGCCAATCCAACCATGGGTTGCCCTATCGGTAATTACTACTTAGGATTATCTTCAAAGTGGGCTCCCCATGGGTCCATCCATCTCCAATGATAAGCAAAAATCACTCATTGCGTTGTCTTCAACAAGGTAGTCCACATCATCCATTCTAGTCTGAGTATGCCATTTCTCCGAACACCTTCGACCGATCGTTTGTAATTTTCCTTAGGCTGGTTTAGAGAGTTTCAATGATCTATGTATCAAAAGTAATTCTTTTTGCCATTTAAGGGAATAATTATATGAGTCACCTCCTCTAAGATGTCTCGTTGTGGTATCATGGCAACTCAACTCCTTGCTATGTTGACAGCCGTTCACCACCTTCTTAAGTGTGGAATTGTTGCCTACCTAGTGAATCTTCGTCATCTGTTTCACTCAATCCCTTTGGATGTATGGTTCGTGTCTTAGCTCGAGAGATGTTCAACATCTCATTCCGTGAATTGATCGTGAGTTGCTCGATCTTTAAGAAGATTGATTCCTATGGAGTTGTCTCTGTCCTCGCATTTCATGAAGAACTCGAAAGCAGATTTGTCAAGACCAAGATGATGGAAGGAATCAATGCTCCTATGAGGTGCAAGTTGGATCATGAAAATCGTGTTAGCTTGTGTCCCTCTGTCTTCTTACTTCATGACTTGAATCTCAGGAAGAGATTCTTGTTTAGTGGGGGTGAGTTGTCACAACCTTAGAATTGTTTGTAATTAGTTGCATCTGCATCCATGCATCATGTTTAATTTCAAAGGAAGTTTGAATTGGGGATGACCAAGCCCTAGCACTAAACCAATTCAAATAGGTTCAACTAAAAATATATTTTTCAATGAACCCAAATGGCCTTAAAAATGTTCATCATTTTTGGAAAATGTTGGAAACAGTAACCAGAGATGATGCACATTTTTCCATGACATTTTGGATCTTTGAACTAATACATATTGTATTTGACTTGGAGCAAATATATGTTATAAATATATTTAATGCTTCAATAATTCTGTTATTTTGTGAGGGGCTTTAGAATATTCCTTTCAGTCCCTGCAAAAACTATCAGAAGAAAAAAATGATTTAGTGCTTGAACTAAGTCAAAACAGATTGAAACAATTGAAAACAGTAATTAAAATAGAAAACAGAGAAGGAGGGAGTACCTGTAACTTACCTGGCCCATGAGAGTAGCCAGCCCACCAGGCCCATGCCAATCATCCTCCTCCTTGCGCCAGAAGGACGCCGGACGCGTGCCCGACGCGCGCCGGCCTCCTCCACCTTGCATGCATGTCTCCTCGCTGCCCCGAAGCACCTAGAGGACGCCACGCACCCCCCGGACCGCTCTCACTCTCTCCTGCGCTCATCCTCTCCTCTGCCGCCCTCTCTCTCCCGCGACCGAACGCTACCGTCGCCGCCGCTCGTCGTCGCCGTAGCCACAACCACCCCGTCACCTCTTCGACGTGTCCCTGAGCTCCGCCACGACCTTGTTATCCTCCCCGCCGAGTCGAGCAACGCCGGACGCCCCGAAGCGACGTCCACGCCATTTTCTTCAACCTTGGCTCACCGAGATCGACCCCGCCACTCCGTCCGCTCCGGAGCTTCCCCGGGCCGGCTGAGCTGCTCATCTAAACCGATGTGAGCACCTGCCCTTCCCCCCTTGCTCATCCCCTCCCTTCCCGTTTGCTAGCTGCCGTCCCCGCGAACCCGACCTTCGGCCGCCGCCATGGCCAGTGAGCTCCGTGCTTCCGAGCCCCTCCACTCCAACCAGTTGCTCCTGGGTGGTTCTGCTAGTCTTTACGTGCTACCTAGCGCCTCCATTTGCTCTCCCTCGAGCTGCAGCACGCGCCCGCGCATAGTCGTGCTCCGGCCGCCGCGGTTGTCATCGTCATCGCCGCTGCAGACCGACCCGGCACCGCACACGGCCACCAATCAACGTGCCTCCTCGCGCAGCAGCCGTAGAGACCAACCCCGCCTCCTCCCATCGCCAGAATCGCCGGAACGAGTGTCGCCGCCGCATCTGTGTGTCGCCGGCGGTTAGCCACCGACGTGGCCATTTAATTGGTGCCTAAACACCCAGCTAATCACTCCCTAGAGTCACTGCCAAGTGGGCCCCCGTGCCTAAATTAATTAGTTTAACTTCTCTGTTAAACTAGCACTAATCTCATAGGGCCCCGCCTATCACCTTTGACTTGGCCACGTCAGCATTGATCGAGTCCCACGCGTCAGCCTCTGTAGTTGACTCTGTGTGTAACGCCCCATGACCGATGTGTCAGGTGTCCTCCAGTTATTCGCTGTTGTTGCCTTGTCATTGCTTGCGTGTCATGCATTGCATATCATGTCATCATGTGCATTTCATTTGCATACATGTTCATCTCATGCATCCGAGCATTTTCCCCGTTGTCCGTTTTGCAATCCGGTGCTTCTATGTCATCTGGTGGTCCTTTCTACCTTTCTTTCGTGTGTGGGGGTTAAACATTTCTGGATGGGACCAAGACTTGCCAAGCGGCCTTGGTTTACTACCGGTAGACCGCCTGTCAAGTTTCGTACCATTTGGAGTTCGTTTACTCCAACGGTTAACCGAGGGACCGAGAAGGCCTCGTGTGTGTTGCAGCCCAACACCCCTTAATTTTGGCCCAAAACCCACCTAAACCTCCTCCATCATCTCAGTCGTTCGATCACGATCACGTGGCCGAAAACCGCACCTCATTTGGACTCTCCTAGCTCCCTCTACCTATAAATAAGTGATCCCCTCCGAAATTTGCGGTCTAACCCTAGCCTTCCCCTACCTCGCGCCACTGGACAAAAATTCCCGCGCCCGGACATGTCCAACCATCACCGCCGGTGAATCCCAGCTTGACATGTCATCTCCACCGCCTTCTCTCTCCTCCAGCCCCGCCGACAGCCCGCGCGGCCTGGATCGGGCCCGCGGGGCCCATCTCCGCCGCCGACAGATCCCGCGCGCCCCACCGGCTGCCGCCCTCGCTGCACCTCTCGCTGGCGAGCTGCTACCCCAGCGCCGCCCCGACCGGCCGCCGCGTCCCTCGTCGCCTCCTCGTCGCGCGCGCCACCCTCCTCCGTCTCTGGCCACTGGAGGCAAGGCCGGCGACCTCTCCTCCCTCTTCTTCGACTCCGGCGCACTGTTCTGGCGAAGCTCCGGCGAGTCATCGATCCACGTGCAATCTGGCCCGATCCGATCTGGAAACCCTAGATCTGTTCTCGGAGGTATAATTTCTACCAAGTCCCCGAGATTGCCATGTTTCAAATGCCCATGTTCATCATGTCATAACTTTGCATCCATAGCTTCGATTCATGCATATAGCATATCAAAATGTTCGCCTCAGAGAGTACATCATTTCATCTCATTGCATCATTTTCATTTGAGTTCATCTTCATGCCGAAATGCTGTTGGAAGAGAGCTATTTGAGATAATTGTCAGATCTGCTGCTCCAATTAGATATTTGTCATTTTTGCCATGATTTTTGTGTGCATGATCTGCCCTGAGCTCTACATGAGTTTTGTTATATGCTTTGCCATCTTTCCAGTGGTGCCATCCATGTATTTTTGTGATGTGTGTGGTGACTAGCACAAGCTTCCAAAGTGGTGCTTTCGTTAATTCTGATTTCAGGGACTTAGCAATTCCACTAAGTCCTTGATCTGTTTATTTCAATATGCCATATGTTCATGTTGTTTCCTAGTGATCCGTGCCTCTTTTGAGGATGATCAGTAAGGATGTTTTGTTAATATTGTAGTGATCTATCCATCCATGCCTTTTTTGCAATTATGGAGCACCCTAGCTTGAGACAATCGAGCTCTACTTTTCCTATTTCGTGAATCTGGGCAGATTGTCTACTTGTTAGCGATTTTGCCGAGGATGTTGTACTTGATCCGTGCATGCTATGTTATTGTTCTTGCCATGTCTAGCTTGTATTTTGTGTATTCTTGATGGGTATATGCTTAGATTGTCATGACTTGCTCTGTAGTGAGTGCATCGAGCTCGTAAACATGCCTACTTGATATCTGTTTCAGCATGCTCCAGTTTTTCACTAAGTCTGCGATCTGTTTATGTTTTTGCCATGTTCACATGCTTGCAACTGTATTTTCAGATCCCTTTTGGCTCAAGGTCACTAAGGGAATTTTGTTAAGCTCTTTGAGTAGCTCCATGCCATGCTTTACTTTGCCATGTTCAGGCCCTGTAGCATATTGTTTTCATGCTCCAAAGTGTGCTATCTGATCTGAAATTCTAGACAAGTGTTAATTTCACTAAGTCTGAGATCTGTTTACCAATTGCACTTTTGCCATGCTTGTTGGAACCTGTTAATGGATGAATTGGCCGTAGCTCAGTGTTCCTCTTTTGTTAAGCATCATGAATGGATCCCTGCCATGTATTTTGTTGCCATGTTTTAGTGCTGTAGTATGTCCATCTTGTTGCTTTTAGATGGTCACTTGCTGTTTATCGCAGAATGTTGCCATATTTGAATTGCTTGCCATTTCAAAACCGTGACTCTGATTCCGGTGTTCTTTATATCGTTTTCAAGCGATTTCATCTCACCTTTCCAGTGGCACACTTGGATTTCCAAGTTGAGGCCAGGTTCATTCATTCCCTTGCAAATCATGCATATGCATCGCATACCGCATCCCGCATATCATACCATGTTCATGTGTGGTTTGTTTACTATGTTGTGTGCTTCTTTCCGGTGTTTGCTTCTTCGGGTTGGTTCCGGTAGCATCGTGTTTGTGAGGACCCGTTCGTCAACGTCCGTTTGTCTTCTTCATGGACTCTTCTTCTTCCTTGCGGGATACCGGCAAGATGACCATACCCTCGAAATCACTTCTATCTTTGCTTGCTAGATGCTCGCTCTTTTGCTATGCCTATGCTGCGATACCTACCACTTGCTTATCGTGCCTCCCATATTGTTGAACCAAGTCTCTAACCCACCTTGTGCTAGCAAACCGTTGATTGGCTATGTTACCGCTTTGCTCAGCCCCCTCTCATAGCGTTCTTAGTTGCAGGTGAAGATTGAAGTTTGTTCCTTGTTGGAACATGGAGATGTTGTTCCTTGTTGGAACATGTTTACTTGTTGGGATATCACAATATATCTTATTTAATTAATGCAGCTATATACTTGGTAAAGGGTGGAAGGCTCGGCCTTATGCCTGGTGTTTTGTTCCACTCTTGCCGCCCTAGTTTTCGTCATATTGGTGTTATGTTCCCGGATTTTGTGTTCCTTACGCAGTTGGGTAATAATGGGAACCCCTTGACAGTTCGCCTTGAATAAAACTCCTCCAGCAATGCCCAACCTTGGTTTTACCATTTGCTCTAACAACCTACCACCTTCCCTTGGGTTCTGCAGACTCAAGGGTCATCTTTA
>NC_057797.1:321848996-321876190 GCF_018294505.1 Triticum aestivum
TGAGTGTTGGTCCGAACCGAGCTGCCTGTGGGGCCACCTCGGGGCAACTTGAGGTTTGGTTTTACTCGTAGCTAGTCTCATCTGAGTGTGCCCTGAGAACAAGATATGTGCAGCTCATATCGGGATTTGTCGGCACACTCGGCGGTGTTGCTGGATTTGTTTTACCATTGTTGAAATGTCTTGTAACCGGGATTCCGAGTCTGATCGGGTCTTCCCGCTAGAAGGAATATCCTTCGTTGACCGTGAGAGCTTGTGATGGGCTAAGTTGGGACTCCCCTGCAGGGATTTGAACTTTCAAAAGCCGTGCCCACGGTTATGGGCAGATGGGAATTTGTTAATGTCCGGTTGTAGATAACTTGAACCTTAACTTAATTAAAATGCATCAACCGTGTGTGTAACCATGATGGTCTCTTTCCGGCAGAGTCCGGGAAGCGAACACGGTGTTGGAGTTATGCTTGACGTAGGTTGTCCTAGGATCACTTCTTGATCATAATTTCTCGATCGTGCTTTGCATTCTCTTCTCGCTCTCATTTGCGTATGTTAGCCACCATATATGCTAGTCGCTTGCTGCAGCTCCACCTCATACCTGTTACCCTTCCTATAAGCTTAAATAGTCTTGATCGCGAGGGTGCGAGATTGCTGAGTCCCCGTGGCTCACAGATACTTCCAAAACCAGCTTGCAGGTGCCGATGAGTCCGTGCAGATGACGCAACCAAGCTCAGGAGGAGCTTGATGAAGATCGTGTCCTTTATGTTGTTTCGTTTTAGTTGATTAGTAGTGGAGCCCAGTTGGGGTCGATCGGGGACCTTGTCGCATTTGGGGTTCTTCTTTTATTTTGGTTCCGTAGTCGGACCTTGATTGTATTTGGATGTTGTAATGCTTTATTCATGTATTTGTGTGAAGTGGCGATTGTAAGCCAACTATGTATCTTTTCCCTTATGTATTACATGGGTTGTGTGAAGATTACCTCACTTGCGACATTGCTTTCAATGCGGTTATGCCTCTAAGTCATGCTTCGACACGTGGGAGATATAGCCGCATCGAGGGAGTTACAAGTTGGTAATCAGAGCCTTCCCGACTTTAGGAGCCCCATTGCTTGATCGTTATTAGCGGTCGAGTTGAGTCTAGAAAAATGTTTTGAGTCATTTAGCAATTATATATCGGAAAGTTTAGGAATTCTTTTTACTCCCTAGTCTCCTAATCGCTCTGGTAAGGCATCCTGACGTATAGTTTTGACTCTTCTCTTCTCAAATTTCACTAAAAAAAATTTAGGATCACGCGGGTATCTTGGAATCGTTCCGATGGTTTTGTGACGAGAACATTGTTCTTGGTGCCTCCTGTCTTTAGGGGTTGTGGCAGTGTCTCGGGGAGTTGAGCTCCGAGGTGTTGTCGTCACAATTTTATCGTTGTAGTTCTGGAATACCTGAGATTAGTTTCGCCGACATCGAAAATCTCTTTTATGCAGTTGTTGGTGAGATAACCTCGACACCACCCAGTACTGCGGCGGGAGTTCGGGAGTATTGCCATAACTTGTATAACGGACGCTTTTCGAAGGTTGAGGTAGACGATTTCCGAAGGTTTCTTGGTAATGTGTTGAAGGATGGATACAGTTGGATGTAGGATTTGCTAGATTTGGGTGAGATATTATGCTTCCCCTGTATCCCCAACACCTGATTGCATAACTGGGAAAGTTTCGGGAGTTTATAAGTGGGAATTCAAGTAGCTCGTAGGAATTCTTTCCAACAGACACATGATACGATATGGGATCTATCATATGTTTGTTCTGACTTATTCTGCAAGCCAATCCTTTGTTTTGTTTTGAGTTGTGGTATTCGAGTTGCTTCGAAGTCAAATGTTGATTCCATACCTTCCCAAGCGGTGTTCTCATTATCTTATGCGAATACTAATCCTTCTCGATCATCGAGTCTATCATGCCAATCCTTTTCACCGATGTGTTTCTCTTCTAATGGATCTGATCACTTCAACAGTCGCAAGATCAATTATCAGTTCTCAACGGTGTTTGTTTGATCCGTCTCCAAGTTTCCTTTGTTTTTCCCTCCCACCCACCCTTTTTTCTTCAAGGACTCAGATTTCTTAATCAAGTATCCTTTTACTCGTGTGAAGTCTCTCCATTCTTTTCCGTCAATGTTCTTACCTGGTGATTTTCATGAAGATCCTAACGGAACCTCAAGTACATCTTCACCCATTCTAATTCTTCTCCGGTGGATTCAAATCAAGCTTTCGGTGTTGATCTCATATCCCTTGTTCCTCATTTCAATGCCTTCTCTTGCCGGTGCACCTCGTAATCATCCACTTCTCTCTATTCAATTGTTCCGGAGTGCTCAAGATATCTCGAAGATTCGTGTTGTCCACTCTGCATTCATTCAAGATCTTTCGAGATTGTTATCAGATTCAAGTTATTTAATTCAACCGGCGTAATCTCTCCTTCAAATCGTTCAACGGTGTATCTTTTGAGTGGGCCCTAACCCACAGGTCTTTTCCAAGGATCTTACCTGACTCTTCTTATTCTCCCGGAGTTATTCTCAAATCTTCTAAAGTTTGACGTAAGAATGATTTATCATCCGTCAAATGTCTTTCTCCAAGATCTTTCAAATTCTTTCCATCGTTGGCTCAACCTTTCTAATTTTCATCCCAGAGTATCTCAACAATTCTTGGTGGTGTTTTCTCGTCGTCACGCTCAACTTTTCAAGACCGAAGAAGATTTTTCCTCTCAATCTTGGTCCGTTCTCTTCAAGATTCGTGATTCTAGCTTGTTGCCATCCTCTCATAATTGTTTTTGATTGTGATAATTCTTTTCACCTATCCCGAGCAATTCAAGAGTCTTCTCAGTTTGTTTATCCGGAGCCCACCATCTAAGATTTATTCATTCTCAGCTTTTCTGTTCTCATTCTCCAAATCTAACCGGTGCATCATTCAAGTATATTCTCTAATCGGTCCGTGATCTATTCGCTTCACTTGAATCTAATTTCTCTCAAGCATCTTTCGTTCATTGGCTAATCCTTCCTAATGTTTCTATATGTTTTATTCATGCTTTTTCAATTCTTACCGGTGGCTCGTTCAAGATTTCTCTTCCTTTGTTATTGCATCGATTCATTTGTTATTTCTATCCTACCGGTGGTTCGTTCAATATTTTCTCAAGTTGGCGCGATATCTATCTTAATCCTTTCTTCGAGAATAAGTAGTATGCCAAATCCGTTGTTTGTCATCAATTAAAATTGGTGAAGGATACGCATAACGTAATCCTTATTCTTGTTCATCCAAGTGATTAATTCCCTATTCCGGAGGTTCATCAAATTCTCGATTCAAGTTGTCCATCTTTCTTTCCAGAGCTCAAAGTTCTTTCAATTATTTCATCGCGAAGATCCATCTAATCATTGCAAGGATTCACCTTGTGTGTTCAACTTCTCTTTCCTTCTGTTTCATCATTCTTTTTGTTTAACGGAGTTCTTTATGGAGGTTCTACATCTCGGTTCATCAAAGATTTAATTCCTTCTCGAAGTGTTCTTTGAGATTCTTTTCAGAGGAACTCAAGCATTCTAAATCTTGCTATCCGGAGTGCAATTCTTTCTTCTGTATCATTGGAGATGGTACTATGTCATTCTTGCTAATTTGAGTTCATGTTTCATGATTCCCATGTTATTAAGAATGAGGTATTTTAAATCCATCAATCTCGTCATTGGAGTTACCTTGGGTTATATTTCACCTAAACCTTTCCCTAAGGATTGTTGCTATTTATGGTGCTCATAAATGACCCAAGTTCTTCGTTTATCCTCCCGGTGAAATAATCTTCTCGTCTCCTTTTTCTTATCAATCCAATTCTTTTTCCCGTGAGTGGCAGGTTTTCACCTCATAATTTGAGATGTATTCCATAAGACCATATCAAGCTTATTCTTTTCGTTGTTGGTTTTCCAACAACTCCGTTCTAGCATTTGGTGTAAGCGTGCTCCCTCAAGATCTTGTTTCCCTTCGTTCACTCCATTCCAATCTTACTTTTGTTCCGGAGCCATTGTGATGTTGCTCTCTTCAACCCATCATTTTGTTTTGTCAAGATCATGCTTCTTTCTTTTTCTTATCCATTTAACCGGAGTGTTCTGTCCTTTTTGCTCAAGCTCTTTCATTTTATCAAGGCTTCATCTCTTTTCAACCGAAGTGCTACCCGTATCGGTTCTTTCTTTTTCCTCTTTCTTAACAGTGTGTTTGCAACTTTGTTCATCTCCATTGTATTCTTTTCTCGAAAAGGCTTAACCTTTTTCAAGGTCCCTTGGTTTCACTTGTTTATCAAAGAAGCAACTTAGTTTTACCTCTTCTCTTTCTCTTCCGTTTTCCCTCCGGTGTCATTCTAGATCTCGGGATGAGATCCTCTCGTAGTGGTGGAGTGTCGTAACGCCCCGTGACCGATGTGCCACGTGTCCTCCAGTTATTCGCTGTTGTTGCCTTGTCATTGCTTGCGTGTCATGCATTGCATATCATGTCATCATGTGCATTTCATTTGCATACATGTTTGTCTCATGCATCCGAGCATTTTCCCCGTTATCCGTTTTGCAATCCGGCGCTTCTATGTCATCCGGTGGTCCTTTCTACCTTTCTTTCGTGTGTGGGGGTTAAAAATTTCCGGATGGGACCGAGACTTACCAAGCGGCCTTGGTTTACTACCAGTAGACCGCCTGTGAAGTTTCGTACCATTTGGACTTCGTTTGATACTCCAACGGTTAACCGAGGGACCGAGAAGGCCTCCTGTGTGTTCCAGCCCAACACCCCTTCATTTTGGCCCAAAACCTACCTAAACCTCCTCCATCATCTCGGTCGTTCGATCACGATCGCGTGGCCGAAAACCGCACCTCATTTGGACTCTCCTAGCTCCCTCTACCTATAAATAAGTGATCCCCTCCGAAATTTGCGGTCTAACCCTAGCATTCCCCTACCTCGCGCCACCGGACAAAAATTCCCGCGCCCGGACATGTCCAACCGTCGCCGCCGGCGAATCCCGGCTTGACACGTCATCTCCGCCGCCTTCTCTCTCCTCCAGCCCCGCCGCCGGCCCGCATGGCCCGTATCAGGCCCGCGGGGCCCATCTCCGCCGCCGACATATCCCGCGCGCCCCACCGCCTGCGACGCCGAGCGCCGCCCGCACCCAACCGGCTGCCGCTCTCGCCGCACCTCTCGCCGGTGAGCTGCTACCCCGGCGCCGCCCTGACCGGCCGCCGCGTCCCTCGTCGCCTCCTCGTCGCATGTGCCGCCCTCCTCCGTCTCCGGCCACCGAAGGCAAGGCCGGCGACCTCTCCTCCCTCTTCTTCGACTCCGGCGCCCTGTTCCGGTGAAGCTCCGGCGAGTCATCGATCCACGTGCAATCCGGCCCGATCCGATCTGGAAACCCTAGATCTGTTCTCGGAGATATAATTTCTACCAAGTCCCCGAGATTGCCTTGTTTCAAATGCCCATGTTCATCATGTCGTAACTTTGCATCCATAGTTCCGATTCATGCATATAGCATATCAAAATGTTCGCCCCAGAGAGTACATCATTTCATCTCATTGCATCATTCTCATTTGAGTTCATCCTAATTCCCGAAATGCTGTTGGAAGGGAGCTATTTGAGATAATTGTCAGATCTGCTGCTCCGATTAGATATTTGTCATTTTTGCCATGATTTTTGTGTGCATGATCTGCCCTGAGCTCTACATGAGTTTTGTTATATGCTTTGCCATCTTTCCAGTGGTGTCATCCATGTATTTTTGTGATGTGTGTGGTGACTAGCACAAGCTTGCAAAGTGGTGCTTTCGTTAATTTTGATTTCAGGTACTTAGCAATTCCACTAAGTCCTTGATCTGTTTATTTCAATGTGCCATATGTTCATGTTGTTTCCCAGTGATCCGTGCGTCTTTTGAGGATGATCAGTAAGGATGTTTTGTTAATATTGTAGTGCTCTATCCATCCATGCCTTTGTTTGTAATTATGGAGCAACCTAGCTTGAGTCAATCGAGCTCTACTTTTTCTATTTCGTGAATCTGGGCAGAT
Organism: Triticum aestivum; assembly: GCF_018294505.1. Taxonomy (NCBI): domain Eukaryota; kingdom Viridiplantae; phylum Streptophyta; class Magnoliopsida; order Poales; family Poaceae; genus Triticum; species Triticum aestivum. Next base: position 321,855,032 of record NC_057797.1, read on the forward strand.
TGTCTACTTGTTAGCGATTTTGCCGAGGATTTTGTAGTTGATCTGTGCATGCTATGCTATTGTTCTTGCCATGTCTAGCTTGTATTTTGTGTATTCTTGATGGGTGTATGCTTAGATTGTCATGACTTGCTCTGTAGTGAGTGCATCGAGCTCGTAAACATGCCTACTTGATATCTGTTTCAGCATGCTCTAGTTTTTCACCAAGTCTGTGATCTTTTTATGTTTTTGCCATGTTCACATGCTTGCAAATGTATTTTCTGATCCCTTTTGGATCAAGGTCACTAAGGGACTTTTGTTAAGCTCTTTGAGTAGCTCCATGCCATGCTTTACTTTGCCATGTTCAGGCCCTGTAGCATATTGTTTTCATGCTCCAAAGTGTGCTATCTGATCTGAAATTCCAGACGAGTGTTAATTTCACTAAGTCTGAGATCTGTTTACCAATTGCACTTTTGCCATGCTTGTTTGAACCTGTTAATGGATGAATTGGCCGTAGCTCAGTGTTCCTCTTTTGTTAAGCATCATGAATGGATCCCTTCCATGTATTTTGTTGCCATGTTTGAGTGTTGTAGCATGTCCATCTTGTTGCTTTTAGATGGTCACTTGTTGTTTATCGCAGAACGTTGCCATATTTGAATTGCTTGCCATTTCAAAACCGTGACTCCGATTCCGGTGTTCTTTATATCGTTTTCAAGCGATTTCATCTCACCTTTCCAGTGGCACACTTGTATTTCCAAGTTGAGGCCAGGTTCATTCATTCCCTTGCAAATCATGCATATGCATCGCATACCGCATCCCGCATATCATACCATGTTCATGTGTTGTTTGTTTACTATGTTGTGTGCTTCTTTTCGGTGTTTGCTTCTTCGGGTTGGTTCCGGTAACGTTGCGTTTGTGAGGACCCGTTCGTCAACGTCCGTTTGTCTTCTTCATGGACTCTTCTTCCTTGCGGGATTCCGGCAAGATGACCATACCCTCGAAATCACTTCTATCTTTGCTTGCTAGATGCTCGCTCTTTTGCTATGCCTATGCTGCGATACCTACCACTTGCTTATCATGCCTCCCATATTGTTGAACCAAGCCTCTAACCGACATTGTCCTAGCAAACCATTGATTGGCTATCTTACCGCTTTGCTCAGCCCCCTCTTATAGCGTTGTTAGTTGCAGGTGAAGATTGAAGTTTGTTCCTTGTTGGAACATGGAGATGTTGTTCCTTGTTGGAACATGTTTACTTGTTGGGATATCACAATATATCTTATTTAATTAATGCATCTATATACTTGGTAAAGGGTGGAAGGCTCGGCCGTATGCCTGGTGTTTTGTTCCACTCTTGCCGCCCTAGTTTCCGTCATATCGGTGTTATGTTCCCGGATTTTGCGTTCCTTACACGGTTGGTTAATAATGGGAACACCTTGACAGTTCGCCTTGAATAAAACTCCTCCAGCAATGCCCAACCTTGGTTTTACCATTTGCTCTAACAACCTACCACCTTCCCTTGGGTTCTGTAGACTCAAGGGTCATCTTTATTTTAACCCCCCCGGGCCAGTGCTCCTCTGAGTGTTGGTCCGAACCGAGCTGCCTGCGGGGCCACCTCGGGGTAACTTGAGGATTGGTTTTACTCGTAGCTAGTCTCATCTGAGTGTGCCCTGAGAACGAGATATGTGCAGCTCCTATCGGGATTTGTCAGCACATTCGGGAGGTGTTGCTGGATTTGTTTTACCATTGTCGAAATGTCTTGTAACCGTGATTCCGAGTCTGATCGGGTCTTCCCGCTAGAAGGAATATCCTTCGTTGACTCTGAGAGCTTGTGATGGGCTAAGTTGGGACTCCCCTGCAGGGATTTGAACTTTCGAAAGTCATGCCCGCGGTTATGGGCAGATGGGAATTTGTTAATGTCCGGTTGTAGATAACTTGAACCTTAACTTAATTAAAATGTATCAATCGCGTGTGTAACCGTGATGGTCTCTTTCCGGTGGAGTCCGGGAAGCGAACACGATGTTGGAGTTATGCTTGACGTAGGTTGTCCTAGGATCACTTCTTGATCATAGTTTCTCGATCGTGCTTTGCATTCTCTTCTCGCTCTCATTTGCGTATGTTAGCCACCATATATGCTAGTCGCTTGCTGCAGCTCCACCTCATACCTGTTACCCTTCCTATAAGCTTAAATAGTCTTGATCGCGGGGGTGCGAGATTGCTGAGTCCCCGTGGCTCACAGATACTTCCAAAACCAGCTTGCAGGTACCGATGAGTCCGTGCAGATGACGCAACCAAGCTCAGGAGCAGCTCGATGAAGATCGTGTCCTTTATGTTGTTTCGTTTTAGTTGATCAGTAGTGGAGCCCAGTTGGGGTCGATCGGGGACCTTGTCGCATTTGGGGTTCTTCTTTTATTTTGGTTCCATAGTCGGACCTTGATTGTATTTGGATGTTGTAATGCTTTATTCATGTATTTGTGTGAAGTGGTGATTGTAAGCCAACTATCGATCTTTTCCCTTATGTATTACATGGGTTGTGTGAAGATTACCTCACTTGCGACATTGCTTTCAATGCGGTTATGCCTCTAAGTCGTGCTTCGACACGTGGGAGATATAGCCGCATCGAGGGCGTTACAAGTTGGTAATCAGAGCCTTCCCGACTTTAGGAGCCCCATTGCTTGATCATTATTAGCGGCCGAGTTGAGTCTAGAAAAATGTTTTGAGTCATTTAGGAATTATATATTGGAGAGTTTAGGAATTCTTTTTAGTCCCCAGTCTCCTCATCGCTCTGGTAAGGCATCCTGACGTAGAGTTTTGACTCTTCTCTTCTCAAATTTCACTAAAAAAAATTAGGATCACGCGGGTATCTTGGAATCGTTCTGATGGTTTTGTGACGAGAACATTCTTCTTGGTGCCTCCTATCTTTAGGGGTTGTGGCAGTGTCCCGAGGAGTTGAGCTCCAAGGTGTTGTCGTCACAATTTTATCGTTGTAGTTCTAGAATACCTGAGATTAGTTTCGCCGACATCGAAAAAAAATTTATGCAGTTGTTGCTGAGATAACCTCGACGCCACCCAGTACTGGGGCGGGAGTTCAGGAGTATTGCCATAACTTGTACAACGGATACTTTTCGAAGGTTGAGGTAGTCGATTTCCGAAGGTTTCTTGGTTGTGTGTTGAAGGATGGATACAGCTGGATGTAGGATTTGCTAGATTTGGGTGAGATATTATGCTTCCCCTGTATCCCCAACACCTGATTGCATAACTGGAAAAGTTTCGGGAGTTTATAAGTGGGAATTCAAGTAGCTCGTAGGAATTCTTTCCAACAGACACATGATACGATATGGGATCTATCATATGTTTGTTCTGACTTATTCTGCAAGCCAATCCTTTGTTTTGTTTTGAGTTCTGGTATTTGAGTTGCTTCGAAGTCAAATGTTGATTCCATACCTTCCCAAGCGGTGTTCTCATACTCTTATGCGAATACTAATCCTTCTCGATCATCAAGTCTATCATGTCAATCCTTTTCACCGGTGTGTTTCTCTTCTAATGGATCCGATCACTTCAACATTCGCAAGATCAATTATCAGTTCTTCTCAACGATGTTTGTTTCATCCGTCTCCAAGTTTCCTTTGTTTTTTCCTCCCACCCACCCTTTTTTCTTCAAGGACTCAGATTTCTTAATCAAGTATCCTTTTACTCGTGTGAAGTCTCTCCATTCTTTTCCGTCAATGTTCTTACCTGGTTATTTTCATGAAGATCCTAACGGAACCTCAAGTACATCTTTACCAATTCTAATTCTTCTCCGGTGGATTCAAATCAAGCTTTCGGTGTTGATCTCATATCCCTTGTTCCTCATTTCAATGCCTTCTCTTGCCGGTGCACCTCGTAATCATCCACTTCTCTCTATTCAATTGTTCCGGAGTGCTCAAGATATCTTGAAGATTCGTGTTGTCCACTCTGCATTCATTCAAGATCTTTCGAGATTGGTATCACATTCAAGTTATTTAATTCAGCCGGCCTAATCTCTCCTTCAAATCGTTCAACGGTGTATCTTTTGAGTGGGCCCTAACCCACATGTCTGTTCCCAGGATCTTACCTGACTCTTCTTATTCTCCCGGAGTTATTCTCAAATCTTAACATAGCTAGTTGGGTACTTGTCTGTTCAAGCACTTATGACCCCTACGCCTGGTTTCCATGCATACCCCGGTTCTTATATAACCGAGTGGGTATTCGGATACACTCCGGACTATCGGGTCGAGAGGTCGAAGCGAAAAGGTCCGCCATGACAAATGATTTACAATCCGGCTAGGGACATTACATATGTCACTTGAAGTATACAGTCACTAAGACTAATTAAATTCTTCTTCTATACCATCCAACAGGCTGTCTAGCCTACAATCCTGTGGAGAATACTTTGCGGCTAATTCTACTTGATCATAAACTAAACTGACAGGGATCTCTTTCCCATCGGGCCCCATAGGTCCGACCTTGGCCATGTGGTTTGGGTCAGCCTTGGTATATCATGTCTTCACCATAGCCCAGGCTTCCCTTGCACCTTGTCGGCAGGCTGATATCTTCCATAATCGGTAGCGCCGCCGCGCTCCCTTGAGCTTCGCTGTAAGCTCCCCCATGCTTCCTGGCGGGGACGCGGATGGCCACAAGGCTTGGGCAATACTCTGCATCACCTGCCGAACTTGTTCGTGTAGTTGTGAGAGCTCTGGTAGAAGATCACCCGAAGACCCGGGCATCTCCTCCGCGGGACGACCCGTCAGCATATCTGCAGACATAACGCTGTTAGCAGGCTTCCTCGCCGAACTCCTTTAAAAAAAGTTCGTTCAAGCACTTACTAAAAAAGTTCATTCAAGCACTTACTAAAAAGTTCGTTCAAGCACTTACTCTGCATCCTCGCCGAACTCGTTTATTCTCCTTCACGGAGTCCGCAAGCTGGGCTCGGACATCCTTCAGTTCCACGCCTAGCCGGATATTGGCATCTTGGAGATCATTTTTCTCCTGCCTAACTCGCATCAGCATGCGCTCGCCAGCATTTCGCTGTCGATCATCACGTGTCGTATCCGCCTCCACGGCATCCGGATTCACTCTGGGGCCACCTGCAACATCTATTGGTAGGTGTGCATACATGCCGCATACTACCTGGTACCGATATTCTTTGCAATAGACGAAAGAGGTACCAGGGGGACCCTTTTTGGACTCCTTCAATGCGGCAACAGTGGCTTCCAGCTGGGCCTTACACTAATCCAGCTCTTGAGACAATTGGGAATTCCTCTCTGTAAGAACCTGCACAAATAATGATCCTTAAATCAGTTGCGTCAACTGTTTCAAGTCTCGGGGGCTACTGATACATATAATCGTCAGATTTGCTTACCCGTATATCCCTTACATACTGGTCCGTGGATCTGGCTAGACCATTTTGAGCAGCACGGATGTACGCATCTCCGGAATTAAAGGCATCACATGCCTCTGGCGAGAAACAATCGTCACGAAGTACGGCCCGGCGACGCCTATGATTCATGGCGCTCCCCACATCTGAATTTGTAGCGGATAGTCTATCCGCATCCTCTGTAGGAGAAGCATCCGGTGTCCGCCCCATGTTGGCTTCCGCCTCTATGTCCGACCCTGGGGCCCGACTGGTGGAGGCGTGATCGGCGGCCTCTCCGGGTATAGTCTGGCGAGCATTTTTTCTATTAAAGAAGCATGGATGTCATTGCATTTTGAGAAAGACGATAACCACGGAGCGAGGTTTTGTGTCATACCTCTGCGCCGGCGTCTCCGTCCTGACCGCCTTCCTTTTTGGCCTACCCGGCTTTGGTGCCTCTTGTTGGAGAGTTGCTGCGGGTTCGGCACAGCGTCCCGAATGCCTTCCCTATAAAACACCATATGTGTACGGTGGGTGAAGTGTCTAAAGGGAGATCCTATTTTTGGAGTTGGGATTTTGGTTTTTCTTACGTGCGACGCAGGGAGCAGCCCGGGATAGTCGGCCATTATGGCCACCATGGTGTCATCACAGCTCAATTGATAGAATTGCTTGTCTACCAGCTCCACGAATATGTCCAGATCCTCTTCGAGTCCGGGACCGAGGGCTCGGCCAGGGTCCTCTGGTTGTGGAGATGGGCTATTGACCTCCCTTACATCTTTTCGCAGTTCCTGCCGTAAAATGGCAAGGTGAGTACCTACGGCGAAGAATGCGGGAAGAATGGGAGTAAAGGGCTATAACTCACCCAGCTTGGAGGGTTGTACATGGAGAATCCATCCCATGGCTTGATACGGATGAACTCCTCTTCCTCTTCCTTGAGCAACTCGGACAGAATTTTTGCTAAAGTAGCAGAGGATTCTGGTCCCTTACGCCCGCAACGGGTGGCATCATCTTCCCCGTTAAAACACCATAGGGGGTGCCCTCGATATTGAAGTGGCTGCACTCCCCGCATTATGCATACTGACATAACCTCGATTATTGTCAATCCTGATTGAGCCAGTGCTTTAATCCGGTTCATCAGGTAGAGGACTTCTCCATTGTCTTCCTCCTGGGGGCTCCGTGGGTGCCAGTTTTGGCGTTTCTTCAGAGGAGCATTGTTGAACTCAGGAAGACCCTGCCGAACAGGGTCTGGAAGGGGGACGTCCTCCATATAAAACCACTCCGAAGGCCAATCTTCGGACATCTTCTTCGGAGTATCGGACAGGTATCCGGTTTTGGCGATGCGCCATATTTCGGCTCCGCCCACCTGATAAAGTGAACCCTTTTGTGTGTGGGGCACAAGGCAAAATAACCTCTTCCACAGCTTGAAATGAGCCTCGTAGCCCAGAAATAGCTCGCAAAGGGCAACGTATCCGACGATGTGTAATATGGAAGCAGGGGTGAAATTGTGTAGTTGGAGGCCATAAAACTCCAGGAGCTCGCGGAGGAACGGATGAATTGGAAATCCGAGTCCCCTTAGTAAGTAAGGAACAAGGCACACCCGCTCCCCCTTGGAGGGGCTGGGGAAGCTCTCCGCTTGCTCCCCGCCATTATAGGTGGCGAGCCCGGCTCGGTCGGGAACCAAATACACTGGAGGGAGAAATCCTTGGGTCTGCAGCTCTACCAAACGACTGTGCGGGACGGAACACCTCTCCCAATCGCCGGGCTTAGGGCTACGGGGGCGAGAGGAGGAGCTGCAGTGGTCGTCCATGATGTGATGGATTTTATCCGAGCATGCTCCGATGGATTTTCGCTGGGGGAGGACGGTGTGGATTGGATCTAAGAATCCCCATCCCTTTAATAGACAATTTATTTACCTGGCTAGGGGGCGAATGTAAAATCGCCCTGGCTCCTCGCATTCGCTCGACGCGTGGAGGGTGGCACTTATTGGGCACAGAAGCCTAGAAGTCCAACATTTATAGGAGCCGGACACTACTTTACAGATATTCAAGATTTGGAGAAGAACCCGCCTTGCAATGCCGAAGACAACACTGCGCACAGGACTCATCGTCATTGAAGCCTGGTTTGGGGGCTACTGAGGGAGTCCTGGATTAGGGGGTCTCCGGACAGCCGGACTATATCCTTTGCCGGACGCTTGGACTATGAAGATACAAGATTGAAGACTTCGTCTTGTGTCCGGATGGGACTCTACTTGGCGTGGAAGGAAAGCTAGGCAATACGGACATGTATATATCCTCCTTTATAACCGACCTTGTGTAACCCTAGCCCCCTCCGGTGTCTATATAAACCGGAGGGTTTTAGTCCATTGGATAACATACAGTCATACCATAGGCTAGCTTCTAGGGTTTAGCCTCTCCGATCTCGTGGTAGATCAACTCTTGTAATACTCATATCATCAAGAACAATCAAGCAGGACGTAGGGTATTACCTCCATCAAGATGGCCCGAACCTGGGTAAACATCGTGTCCCCTGCCTCCTGTTACCACCCGCCTTAGACGCACAGTTTGGGACCCCCTACCCGAGATCCGCCGGTTTTGACACCGACACTATGTGTATCTCTGGGTCAAACCTTGGTCAAACTTAGTAATGGCGCACCTACACAAAGTGCGCCATTACTAACTTTGACCAAGGTTTGACCAAGTCATACACATAGTAATGGCGCACTTTGTGAAGGTGCGCCATTACTAACTTTCTTTGCACCCCCCCTTTTGGACCGCCATTTCAGTTTTAGAAAAAATAAAAGAAAATGATGGAAATGTCAAAAAAAATAAAAGAAAATAAGTCTCCCATGTGATATGTTGTGTAGTTGTTGAGAAAATTTACAAATATGAATTTCGACTTTATTTGCAAAATCTCTCTAGAATTTAGTAAAATGGGCATAACTTTTGCATACGAACTCAGATAAAAAAGTTTTTTATATGAAAAGTCATCTACTTGAAAAGTTACATCCGAATTCGAAGATTTTCAAAATCCCCAAAAACCTAACAGAACAAAAGATACGGGGCTTTTAAGATCTAGAGAGGGGGGAAATGAAAAAAATCAAACTTAGTAATGGCGCACCATTTGCTAGGTGCGCCACTAGTAACAAAAAAATTGGTTTCAAATTTTCTTTTTGGAAAAAATGTTCAAAATATGATACATAATATGACTGGGAAGTTTGAAATATTTTTTCAAAATTTCATCACACTCATGAACATGAACAAAGTCATAGACATCAACAAGGTTTAATAGGATTGATATGATAGATATATCAACAAGTGCATGTTAATTGAGCTTGTGCTAGGGTTGGATAGAACTGCGAAGTTAAGCGTGCTCGGGCTGGAGTAGTGTGAGCATGGGTGACCTTCCGGGAAGTTTGACCACGGAGGGCGATTTGACTTGAGATTAAGCACATTGATCCAAGATTGAGCCATAGTAACTCGAGATTAAGAAAATATGAAAAAAAATTGAAAATTATTTTTTGAAAAAATATTTTCTGACAAAAATATTTTCTGAAAAAAATTGATACAAAATTTGAAAAAAAAAATTGTTAGTAATGGCGCACCAGATATGTGATGCGCCATTACTAAGTCAGATAGTAATGGTGCACCGTTGGACATAGTACTGGCGCACTATGTGGTGCGCCACTATTATCAGGTATACTAATGGCGCACCAGGGGTGCGCCATTAGTACTTGTTACTAGTGGCGTGATGATAGTGGCGCACCAATAGTGCGCTATTAATGGGGAAAATAGGTGCGCCACTAATAGACCTTTTCCTAGTAGTGCTAGTGATGAAAACTATGATAAACTTTCTATTAATCACGCTAATCAAGATGAAACAAATGACGATGATAAGAAGGAGATTGAGCGTCTAACTAAAGAACTAAACAACCTTAAGTTAGCTCATGAAACTACCTTAGAAGATCATTGAGAGCTTTTAAAGACTCATGAGAAGCTACGCTTTGAAAAGCTCATCAATGGGCTTTTAAAGATCATCGAGAGATTTTAAGAGCATGGGTTCTTAAAATCAATCAATGATGATCTTCGTAAGAAAAGTTCTTCTTACATTGCCAAGCATTTACTCTTGTCTACTTACATGCCACAAGTAAAATCTAACAACAAGAGTAAGAAAAGAAAGATTCTTCCTCTAGTAGTAACAACAATCCTCTTAGCAAAGTTACACTTGAGCAAGATAATAGCTTATTGAAGGGAATTATAGAGAAAGATGTTTACAAGAGCCTTGCCGGGAGTAAGCAATTTGAGAAAATTGTACGCAAGCAAGGAAGGCACCGGAAGAATCAAGGTGTTGGTTTTGAACGCAGGTTCAATGCCAATGGAGTTGAGTTGGAAGAAGATGAATAACCCAAGACGAAGTTTGTTCCTCAATAAGAGAAGTATGATCCCACTTCCTTTAAAGGAACACAAGCTCAAGATGATCTTCCACCAGAAGACCACAAGCTAAAAGGCAAGGACAAGCTTCAAGAGGGAATTGATGCATTTGAAGAAGCTCCCAAGGCCTTGGTCAAGTGGGTTCCCAAGACTATATCAAGTTTTACATAAACAAGTACAACTACAACTCCAAGGATTCCCATCAAGATGATGTGGATCCCGAAGAAGAAGAACTAGAAAGTTCTTGAGGGTGACTCCGCCAACATACTTCACGCATATTCATTTGGCAAGGACAAGTGCAATCATCTTTCACATCTTGCACAAGTTCAAGGAGTCACAAATCCTCTTGTTGGTAAGACAAGGGACAAGGTAACCTAATGCTTTCATGGACAACATCATCTATGAATTTTACTCTATGGATATCCTTGTATGTTCCTTGTGGGACTAACCCATGTAGGTATTGAAAGTGCAACTCCCTCCAATGGATGGCTCCAAATGATCTACATAAACATTGAGCATCTACATCCTCAACACCAACATGAAGTCATCATCGACAAAACCCAAGGTTAGTTCATCCCTCTTAGGGGGGTTATCACATCTAGGGGGAGCTTTGCTCTAAAGATTGAGCTAAAGTAACTCTAATGGTGTGGACACAACAATGCTTTATGTAAAAGTGGTAACCCACTTGTTCTTAAACGATGAGTATGACCTACGATCAAATGTTCTCATTTGACACCTCAGTCAATATACTCATATATAGTTGACCTAGTCATCGCCAATTGCTTGATAGATGCTAGAATGTTTGTGCATGGTTTGTCCCATATTTTATTTGCTATCTTATTGTGTGGTCATGTTGAGTGCATATTGTTCTCATTCGAGGACCACCATTTGTTGCTTTGGTTGTTTGGCTTTATCTTTTTGCCAAATGGATGGACAAGAATGCCTAAGAACTCCCTCTAGCTATCAATGATTTTCTCATCTCAAACTCTTTTCATGCTACAACACAAGGTTTGGACAACTCGAATTATGACCCTTTGGGTGAGGAGCACTCGGAGCCCCCGATCCATCAAGGGCTTAACTTCCAAAACCTCTTAGTGCATTTTGGTCCGACCGATCCAATCCATTCGGTCATACCGAGTTCATTAAGTTGATCTAGATTGTGATCTCGGTGCAACCGATTAGAACAGTTCAGTCACACCGAGTTGCAGCAACCGCTTGCGATTCTACATCTGGGTGCCACCAAGTCGTTCCACTTGGTCACACTGACAGTGTCCAGATATATATACCCGGGTTGAAAATTTGGAAATTTCTCCAAAGCCTTCGTCCACACCTGTCCAGCTCTGCTGACTCGTGGTCTCCGGATCATCTCCTCATCGCCCGCGACCTCGTGCCGCTGGTGTCCTCCACCGTCAACGGAGATCTTCGCCGCTATTGTCACCGTAGCGGGTTCATCACCAAGCTAGGGTATGTACTCGACCCTTTGTGCTTTCTCCACTCTGATTCTTAGCACAAAGACAATGCCATGATTCTTGCCATGATTGAAATAGTCTTATCCATCTAAAACTTCCTTTAGATTAGTTTTGATCCAAAAACATAGGGTTAGGTTTCCACCGAACTCATCTCGGACCGACTGATTTGAAAGATTAGGTATCACTCATTTGGCCCAGGCCATTGCACATGTACTATTCGGTCTGACCGAAGTGTACAAATTGGAGTGACCGAGTTTACACTCTCATAGAAACCCAAGAATCTCGGAGTCATCGAACCGTGTCTCAGTTTGAGCAATTTCACATGTTTAGACTCTAAAGTTGCTTCAGTGTCACCGAGTTTGTAATATCGATAGCTCCGAAATGCTTTCTACAGAAAACTAAAATTAAGTTCTTGAGTCATTTCTTTTGCCAAAACAACTGTACTTTGTGATGCTCATCTACTCCATCTCAACCTAATTCACTGGGTCAGCTTTCAGTTATAGCAATGTCAGACCAGAGTGACAGCCAGAACATGTCTGAGGAGCACCAAAATCTCAGTGAGGGCACTAGCCCCTCAAATAGCAGTTATGATGAGGGTAGTAGAAGCACCCCAAGCAACTTGCCCAAAGTAGCAACCAGAACAAGGAAGAAGAGAACCTCAGAATTTGAAGATGAGGACTTTGTTGTTGATGAGGAGGTCACTTCCAAGGAGAAGTTGATCAAGAAAGAGCAAGTTGTTGTTGCTGCTGTCATCAAGCCACGCATGAAGAAGAAGGCACCTGCTCAGAGGAAGCCTATGTCTAAAGACAGAGTTTAAACTCAGGAAACCATGGAATTCACTCTCGAACTAAGAGAAGAAGAAGCTGCTGGAGGCAAGAAGAGGATGGAAAGGGTCAAGAAGACCATGGCCAGGGTGATTAGAAGATCCTCAATGATGAGAGACCCAGCTGAAGATGAGGAAGAGGATGATGAAGAAGATCTTGCACCAGCTCCCAAGACTCAGAAGTTGATGGGAGATGTAATCAAGTCACGGGCTGCTCCTTCTAAGCCCACCACGGCTGCCAAGAAATCTTCACAAGCTCAAGCTCCCAAGAAATCTGCACCCAAGAGAAGCACCAGGAACATCCCTGCCATAAAGAAGAACAAGGCCCCAGTGCCTGAGGATCAGGAAGATGAAGAGGCTCAAGTGCTCAGAAAGCTCAAGCCCAAGATACCTGATAAAGATGACAACCATCCTGTTGCAGAGAACATGAAGATAAGGAAAGATGCAGGTCTCAGACTATGGAGGCAAATAGATCCATATGAAACAAGGATAAGAACTGTTGTATACTACAGGTTCCACACCAAGGAATAACAAGACTACAGTCCTCCTGGAAAAGAAGCCCATTGTTAGTGACATGAGATGGGTTGATTGTACATACATTGATAATAATGAAGATCACTTTCCTGGAGTTCATGAAAGTTTCAGGATGAAGGGAGTTGATGCTTTTGTGGGTCAAAAACTGACCAAATGGAATGACGAGATGGTGATTTAGTTCTACTCAACAACTCACTTCTACCCAAATGGCAAGATTGTCTAGCAAGTATGTGCATGTGCCCACCTTGGAATTTATGAGCATCTGTATCTATGGAGCATAGCCACAAGATCTTTTATGGTTAGCTGCAGTCCTCTTGAGTATCTCAACTATCAAGATCATCACTTTGAATTTCCCTGGCACATCAAACATATGCAAAAAATTAATTGAATGCCCTCTGATCATTCTGTCATCTCCATACTTGGGCAACAATGTGTGCCTTAGGATGGTGTTGATAGTTGGCATCCTTAACAGAAGAAAATGCACAGAAGATAATCACATAAAGCATTCTTTTCATGAGCGTGAGCCATGGACATAGCACTATAGGTGGAATAGAATGGTGGTTGTGGAGAAGACAAAAAGGAGAAGATAGTCTCACATCAACTAGGTGTATCAACGGGCTATGGAGATGCCCATCAATAGATATCAATGTGAGTGAGTAGGGATTGCCATGCAACGGATGCACTAGAGCTATAAGTGTGTGAAAGCTCAAAAAGAAACTAAGTGGGTGTGCATCCAACTTGCTTGCTCACGAAGACCTAGGGCATTTTGAGGAAGCCCATCATTGGAATATACAAGCCAAGTTCTATAATGAAAGATTCCCACTAGTATATGAAAGTGACAACATAGGAGACTCTCTATCATGTAGATCATGGTGCTACTTTGAAGAACAATTGTGGTAAAAGGATAGTAGCATTGCCTCTTCTCTCTTTTCTCTCATTTTTTTATTTTTACTTTTTTTATTTGGGCCTTCTTTTTTTGGGCCTCTTTTTTTCGTCCGGAGTCTCATCCCGACTTGTGGAGGAATCATAGTCTCCATCATCCTTTCTTCACTGGGACAATGATCTAATAATGATGATCATCACAATTTTATTTACATACAACTCAAGAATTACAACTCGACACTTAGAACAAAATATGACTCTATATGAATGCCTCCGGCGGTGTACCGGGATGTGCAATGACTCATGAGTGACATGTATGAAAGAATTATGAACGGTGGCTTTGCCACAAATACGATGTCAACTACATGATCATGGAAAGCAATATGACAATGATGAAGCGTGTCATAATAACGGAATGGTGGAAAGTTGCATGGCAATATATCTCGGAATGGCCATTGAAATGCCATAATAGGTAGGTATGGTGGCTATTTTGAGGAAGATATATGGTGGGTTTATGGTACCGGTGAAAGTTGTGCGGTACTAGAGAGTCTAGCAATGGTGGAAGGGTGAGAGTGCGTATAATTCATGGACTCAACATTAGTCATAAAGAACTCACATACTTATTGCAAAAATCTATTAGTTATCGAAACAAAGTACTACACGCATGCTCCTAGGGGGATAGATTGGTAGGAAAAGACCATCGCTCGTCCCCGACCGCCACTCATAAGGAAGACAATCAATAAATAAATCATGCTCCGACTTCATCACATAACGGTTCACCATACGTGCATGCTACGGGAATCACAAACTTCAACACAAGTATCTCTCAAATTCATAACTACTCAACTAGCATGACTCTAATATCACCATCTTCATATCTCAAAACAATTATCAAGCATCAAACTTCTCATAGTATTCAATGCACTTTATATGAAAGTTTTTATTATGCCTAAAAGCAAATTACTATGTTGTTCGAAAGACTCTCAAAATAATATAAGTGAAGCACGAGAGTTCATCTATTTCTTCAAAATAAAACCACCGCCGTGCTCTTAAAGGATATAAGTGAAGCACTGGAGCAAATGACAAACTACTCCAAAAGATATAAGTGAAGATCAATGAGTAGTCGAATAATTATGCAACTATGTGAAGACTCTCTAACATTTAAGAATTTCATATCTTGGTATTTTATTCAAGCAGCAAGCAAAACAAAGGAAAATAAAATGACGCTCCAAGCAAAACACATATCATGTGGTGAATAAAAATATACTTCCAAGTAAAGTTACCGATGAACGAAGACGAAAGAGGGGATGCCTTCCGACGCATCCCCACGCTTAGGCTCTTGATCGTCCTTGAATATTACCTTGGGGTTCCTTGGGCATCCCCAAGCTTAGGCTCTTACCACTCCTCATTCCATAGTCCATAGAATCTGTACCCAAAACTTGAAAACTTCACAACACAAAACTTAATAGAAAACTCGTAAGCTCCATTAGTATAAGAAAATAAATCACCACTTTTGGTACTGTTGTGAACTCATTCCAAATTCATATTGGTGTATTATCTATTGTATTCCAACTTATCTATGGTTCATACTCTCCGATAATACTCATAGATTCATCAAAATAAGCAAACAACACAATGAAAACAGAATCTGTCAAAAACAGAACAGTCAGTAGTAATCTGTAACTCTTGAGTACTTTTGTAACTCCAAAAATACTGAGATATTAGGAAGTCCTAGCCAATTTGTATAATGATCTACTGCAGATGGAATTAGTATTTTATCGCTGTCTAGTAAAAAATAAAATCTATTTTCATGAGCGCACACTTTCTGTTTTTATCAGCAAGATCAAACAACAATCACCCAAGAAGATCCTAAAGGCTTTACTTGGCACAAACACTAATTAAAACATAAAAAACAATCATAACAGAGGATAGATGGTTAATTTATTACTAAACAGGAACAAAAAGCAAGAAACAAAAATAAAGTTGGGTTGCCTCCCAACAAGCGCTATCGTTTAACGCCCCTAGCTAGGCATGATGATTTCAATGATGCTCACATAAGGGATAAGAATTGGAACATAAAGAGAGCATCATGAAGAATATAACTAGTACATTTAAGTTTAACCCACTTCCTATGCATAGGGATTTTGTGATTAAACAACTTATGGTAACAATAATCAAGTAGCATAGGAGGGCAAAACAAGCATAACTTTAAAACTTTAAGCACATAGAGAGGAAACTTGATATTATTGAAAGTCCTACAAGCATATGTTCCTCCCTCAAAATAATTTTTAGTAGCATCATGAATGAATTCAACAATACAACCATCACATAAAGCATTCTTTTCATGATCTACAAGCATATAACCATCACATAAAGCATTCTTTTACTACTCACCACATAAGCAAAATTCTTCTCATTCATAATAGTGGGAGCAAACTCAACAAAATAACTATCATGTGAGGCATAATCCAATTGAAAACTAAAATGATGATGACAAGTTTCATGTTTATCATTATTCTTTATAGCATACATGTCATCACAATAATCAGCATAGATAGCAACTTTGTTCTCATAATCAATTGGAACCTCTTCCGAAATAGTGGATTCATCACTAAATAAAGTCATGACCTCTCCAAATCCACTTTCATAATTATCACAATAAGATTCAACACCCCCCAAAATAGTGGGGTCATTACTTCCTAAAGTTGACACTCTTCCAAATCCACTTTCATCAATATAATCATCATAAATAGGAGGCATGCTATCATCGAAATAAATTTGCTCATCAAAACTTGGGGGACAAAAAATATCATCTTCATCAAACATAGCTTCCCCAAGCTTGTGGCTTTGCATATCATTAGCATCATGGATATTCAAGGAATTCATACTAAGAACATTGCAGTCATGCTCATCATTCAAAGATTTAGTGCCAAACATTTTATAGACTTCTTCTTCTAGCATTTGAGCACAATTTTCCTTTCCATCATTCTCACGAAAGATATTAAAAATATGAAGCATATGAGGCAAACTCAATTCCATTTTTTAGTTTTATTTTATAAACTAAACTAGTGCTAAAACAAGAAACAAAAAGATTCGATTGCAAGATCTAAAGATATACCTTCAAGCGCTAACCTCCCCGGCAATGGCGCCATAAAAGAGCTTGATATCTACTACACAACCTTCTTCTTGTAGACATTGTTGGGCCTCCAAGTGCAGAGGTTTGTAGGACAGTAGCAAATTTCCCTCAATTGGATGACCTAAGGTTTATCAATCCGTGGGAGGCATACGATGAAGATGGTCTCTCTCAAACAACCCTACAACCAAATAACAAAGAGTCTCTTGTGTCCCCAACACACCCAATACAACGGTAAATTGTATAGGTGCACTAGTTCGGCGAAGAGATGGTGATACAGGTGCAATATGGATGGTAGATATAGGTTTTTGTAATCTGAAAATATAAAAACAGCAAGGTAACTAATGATAAAAGTGAGCACAAATTGTATTGCAATGCGTTGAATCAAGGCCTAGGGTTCATACTTTCACTAGTGCAAGTCCTCTCAACAATAATAACATAATTGCATCATATAACTATCCCTCAACATGCAACAAAGAGTCACTCCAAAGTCACTAATAGCGGAGAACAAACGAAGAGATTATGGTAGGGTACGAAACCACCTCAAAGTTATCCTTTCTGATCGATCTATTCAAGAGTCCGTAGTAAAATAACACGAAGCTATTCTTTCCGTTCAATGTATCATAGAGTTCGTACTAGAATAACACCTTAAGACACAAATCAACCAAAACCCTAATGTCACCTAGATACTCCAATGTCACCTCAAGTATCTGTGGGTATGATTATACGATATGCATCACACAATCTCAGATTCATCTATTCAACCAACACACAGAACTTCAAAGAGTGCCCCATAGTTTCTATCGGAGAGTCAAGACGAAAATGTGTGCCAACCCCTATGCATAAGTTCACGAGGTCACGGAACTCACAAGTTGATCACCAAAACATACATCAAGTGGATCACATGATATCCCATTGCCACCACAGATAAGCACGTGCAAGACATACATCAAGTATTCTCAAATCCTTAAAGACTCAATCCGATAAGATAACTTCAAAGGGAAAACTAAATCCATTACAAGAGAGTAGAGGGGGAGA
This sequence comes from Triticum aestivum, assembly GCF_018294505.1. Classification (NCBI taxonomy): domain Eukaryota; kingdom Viridiplantae; phylum Streptophyta; class Magnoliopsida; order Poales; family Poaceae; genus Triticum; species Triticum aestivum. Next base: position 321,872,682 of record NC_057797.1, read on the forward strand.
AACATCATAAGATCCAACTATAATAGCAAAGCTCGCGATACATCAAGATCGTTCAAAATCAAGAACACGAGAGAGAGAGAGAGAGATCAAACACATAGCTACTGGTACATATCCTCAGCCCCAAGGGTGAACTACTCCCTCCTCGTCATGGAGAGCGTCGGGATGATGAAGATGGCCACCGGAGAGGGATTCCCCCCTCCGGCAGGGTGCCAGAACGGGTCTAGATTGGTTTTCGGTGGCTACGGAGGCTTTTGGTGGAGAAACTCCCGATCTATTCTCCTCCCCAAAGTTTTTAGGGTATATGGATATATATAGGAGGAAGAAGTACGTCGGTGGATCTCTGGGCTGTCCACGAGGCAGGGGGCACACCCAGGGGGGTGAGCGCGCCCCCCACCCTCGTGGGCAGCCCGGGATTCTTCTGGTCCATCTCTGATACTCTGTGGGCTTCTTCTCGTCCAAAAATAAGTTCCGTGAAGTTTTAGGTCAATTGGACTCCGTTTGATTTTCCTTTTCTGCGATACTCTAAAACAAGGAAAAAACAGAAAGTGGCACTGGCTCTAGGTTAATAGGTTAGTCCCAAAAGTTATATAAAATATCATATAAATGCATATAAAACATCCAAGGCTGATAATATAATAAGATGGAACAATCAAAAATTATAGATACGTTGGAGACGTATCATAGCACTATGCATTTTAGAGCTTTTTGGTAACTTGTTGCCAAAGCGGGAGAAAGTATATAGATCATAGGCTTTGAGAGAGTGTGTGTTTTTCCTCTTATTTGTCTCTCTTGCTAATTATTTGGTTGTGTGTTTGCTACAATATTTGTGCTTGTGTGTGAGATACTTTTATGGTCATGTGGTTGATCATATTATGCAATGCTTGAATGATGCTATCCTATTACTTGTGTATGATCAATCATATTTGTCTTGGTGATGAGTGCATGTTATGTATGTTTTATCATTTTGAGCGCTTCACCAAGATGTACGTGACATGGAAGATTAACCCATGAGCCTAATAGATTTTGCATTTGCATTCAAAAGAAAATCATAAATAATGCACAAATTTTGGGGGAGCTCTTCCTTATCACATACTTCTCAAGGCGACGATATACTTCATTCTGATTATCATTTGTTGAAGCTTTGATCTATATGTTGTCTTCAATTACCAAAAGGGGGGATATTGAAAGTGCAACTAATCCCTGGGAGATTTTGGTAATTCATAACAACATATAGCTCATTGAATTACTATTCTTTCAAGATGATTATTTCAAAAATTTCAATGATTGGCATGGCATGGACTAGAGATGTGGACCCCTCAAAATGCTAAGGACAAATATTGGCAACAGCTCAAGACTCTTCATTTCTATTTTAGTGATCCAAGATCACATTGAGTCCATAGGAAAGCCAACACTATTAAAAGGGGATGAGGTGTTGCTTAATGGTCTACTTGCTCAAAATGCTTAGTGATATGCTCCAAAACCCTCAACCACTTTCTCATATCCAAATATGTCCAAAACCTAAAGTCAAACTCGGCCCCACCGATTTGATTCATCTAGCGCCACCGAGTTCACTTGAGATAGACATAACCATTAACCATTATCAGTTCGGTCTCACTGATAGGGATCTCGGTCTCACCGATAGGGATGTCGGTCTCACCAAGATGGAACTGCAAACTCTCTGTTTCCCTCTGTAACATTTCGGTCTCAATGAAATGAGCGATTGGTCCCACTGAGTTCGCAGTGCAAACTCTGTGTTTCTATTTTGTAATGTTTTTGTACTGCTAGTGTAACAAACAGTCTGATCTCTATGCTCCGGTGTCATCCCTGGATCAGTAATGCTGACACCACACAATACTCGGAGGATTTATAGCAGAGTAGCAATCACACACTTATTACATCGAGTGTCTCAAAAGAGAACTATTACAATAAATATGGCTTAAGGCCATCTAATAACGATAACAGCGGAAGGCTTGGAAGAAAAGTGAGTCCATCAATTCCAACGGCATCACTGAGTATAGAACCACAACCTAAAAACTCCTTAATCGTCGTCTGAAAAGTCTGCAACATTAACGTTGCAGCCCGAAAACGGGTCAGCACATGGAATATGCTGGCAAGGTAACACATAGAGAGTAATGGAATGAAACAGCTATACTATATGCATATTTGGCTGGTGGAAAGCTCTATGGTTACACTTTTTGCGTAAAGCCAATTTTTCCCTACTTCAAACGAATAAATTTAATTACTATCATGGTGGTTGTTAAACATTGAGAATGGTTGACAGCATTCTCAATCCCAATTAAAGTAACATCATTAAACCCAACAAAATTAACTTCAGAGTAACATGTTGAGATTCACATGAAAATCCAAGTACTAGATACTCAAGATGTCCATAACCGGGGACACGGCTAACCATGATTAGTTTGTTACACTCTGCAGAGGTTTGCGCACTTTTCCCCACAAGACTCGATCGCCTCCGTTTGGTTTCTCGCACTACAGGGTGTTTGAGAAGACGGATGACCGAGACATAGTCTTTCAGAAGCGCTAGCACCTTACGATCGGGTAGACCGTACCACCTACATCCCCTACATCTGCTAGTCTACCACTGTAAGAGTTCGCACAACTTAGTCAACTATGCCAGAGCCCATAATGGCTTGTGGCTACACACGGAAGTTTCTAGTATGAATAATCTCATGATCCCTTTGGGCCTGGGTGGCGGTCCAAAAGAAAAACAGGCAAGTCCTGGAAACCCCAGGTGCCTCAATCCACCCAGATGTGTGTTAGGTTGCCACCTTAGATAAACCATTAATTAACAATCTCACATCTGTCATGGATATCACTCACACAATCCACGTCTACTAGCATAGCATGGCATAATAAGCAAACGTAGAAGTAACTCCCAAAGGTTTGACAATAAACAGGTAATAGGTACTACCTCATCTACTTCCCATCCCACAATTTAATTAGATCCTAATCATGCAACGTGTGAGGATTGATCTAATGCAATAAAACTGGGTTGTAGAAAAGGTATGATCAAAGTGTTACTTGCCTTGCTGATGATCCGCGAAACCTAGAGATTCAATGTAACAGGCGGCGCACTCCGGATATTCTATTGCAGACAAACAAACAAGCCTACAATAAGTACTCATCTAATGCATAGGTAAAACTCAAATAGAAGATCTAACTAGAAAGTTCAACTTAAGAACCCTGGTTGGCAAAAAGAATCAAATCGAATGAAGCAAAAGAAATCAAACGGCGAAAGAAAACAACTTCGTTCTAGTAATCTAGATCTAAGTCAAATTTTACAGTAGCAAAAACATGTTTAAGCTGATTAATCAGAAAGAGGGTTCCGAGACGAAACTCCAGGCGCTTGAATCGCCTGATTCCGATAAACGAGCGAAAAGTTATACTAAAACGAAAATCGGATCAGAAATCGCGATCAGAAAATAACCGTGAAAAATCCGACGAAAAAGAAAAACGACGAACAGAATTTTTTTTAAACAGCACGGAAA
>NC_057797.1:321876698-321887479 GCF_018294505.1 Triticum aestivum
ATAAAGGCCCCGGCCAGGGAGTCCTTGCCGAGTATGGCCCAAAGTCGGTTCCGCGTTTTTTTTAAATAATTCTGCTCGGAAGAAAAATAAAAAGAAATACTAAACGGACTTCAAAAATCACGAAATAAATTTCCCCGGGTTTCTAAAATCAAGCCCGATAAAGTGAACATTTATCTGGGCCCAAACTGCAACTTTGAAAAACGCGCATTTTTCCTAAATTCAAATAAAAATACCGAAAAACTCCGAAATAAATCTTATTTGATTTTTTTATTAAATCCTCAATATTTCTATATTTTGGGAAAGTCATTTTATTCCCGCTCTCATATTTTTGTAATAGAAATAATTGATGATAAAATAAATAAAATCAAATGATCCTGTTTACATAATTTGAGAAAACTCAAATATGTAAATAACAAAATCCCCAACTCTCTGCGCGTGTTCTTGAGTTGCTTAGGATTTTCTAGGATCAAAACCAAAAGCAAAATAAAATATGATATGCATGATGATCTAATGTATAACATTCCAAATTGAAATTTTGGGATGTTACAAACCTACCCCCCTTAAGATGAATCTCGCCCTCGAGATTCGGGTTGGCTAGAAAATAGGTGAGGGTGGTCCTTGAGCAAATCTTCCTCTCGCTCCCAGGTGGCTTCATCCTCCGTGTGGTGGCTCCACTGAATTTTGCAAAACTTGATAACCTTGCTGCGAGTAACTCGGCTGGCAAACTCAAGAATCTTGACTGGTTTCTCCTCATAGGTCAAATTGTTATCCAACTGAATTGCTTCCAATGGCACTGTGTCTCTCAAAGGTATGTCAGCCATCTCCGCGTGACACTTTTTCAACTGAGAAACGTGGAACACATCATGAACTCCTGTCAATCCTTCTGGCAATTCCAACTTGCAGGCCACTTCTCCCATACGCTCCAAAACTCGATATGGTCCTACAAATCGTGGCGCTAACTTCCCCTTAACTCCAAAGTGCTTAATCCCTCGAAGTGGGGATACTCGAAGATAAGCTCTATCTCCGACTTCGTAAACTGTCTCCTTGCGTTTAGAATCTGTGTAGCTCTTCTGCCTGGACTGGGCTACCTTGAGCCTATCGCGAATCAACTTCACCTTCTGTTCAGACTCCTTAATAAGATCTGGTCCAAACAACTGGCGTTCTCCAACTTCGTCCCATGACAACGGTGTCTTGCACCTCGTTCCGTACAAAGCTTCGAAAGGTGCCATCTTCAAACTGGTCTGATAGCTATTATTGTAAAAAACTCTGCATATGGCAAATTATCGTCCCAACTAGATCCATAATCTAGCGCACAAGCTCTCAGCATATCCTCCAAAATCTAATTGACTATCTCGGTCTGTCCATCTGTCTGCGGATGAAAAGCTGTACTAAATTCTAACCTAGTACCCAAAGTCTCATGCAACTGCTTCCAGAACTTTGAGGTAAACTGGGTTCCTCTATCTGATACGATGCTCCTCGGAACTCCATGCAAACATACGATCCTGGTCATGTATATCTTTGCCAACTTAGCACTGGTGTAAGTGGTCTTTACTGGGATGAAATGTGCTACTTTCGTCAATCGATCGACTACAACCCAAATCGAGTCGTAGCCTGAACGAGTCCATGGTAATCCTGTGATAAAATCCATGCCTAGCTTATCCCACTTCCATTCGGGTATCGGCAATGGTTGCAACAATCCGGCTGGCTTCTGATGCTCTACCTTTACTCTCTGACATACATCACAAACTGCTACATACTCCGCAATATCCTTCTTCATTCCGGTCCACCAGAAAATATCCTTCAAATCCAAATACATCTTGGTATTTCCTGGGTGAATCGAATACGGTGAATCATGTGCCTCTTGCAGAATCAACTTTCTGATCTCCAGGTCATTGGGTACATAAACACGGTCTTCAAACCATAGGGTGTCGTGCTCATCCTCACGAAATCCTTTAGCTTTTCCTTTGCTCAGTTTCTCCTTTATAGCGGCAATCTCTTTGTGAGTTTTCTGAGCATCTCTGATTCTGTCCATCAAAGTTGACTGAATTTCCAATGTTGCTACATAGCCTCTCGGAACTATTTCCAAACATAGTTCACGAAGATTTTCTGCTAACTCCTTGGGTATTTCTCTCGTCATTAACGTATTGACATGACTCTTGCGGCTTAATGGTCAGCTACTACATTAGCCTTCCCGGGATGATAATGCAATTTCATATCATAATCTTTGATAAGCTCCAACCATCTCCTTTGTCTGAGATTCAACTCCTTCTGTGTGAAAATGTACTTCAAACTCTTGTGATCCGTGTACACCTCACAATGATTTCCAATGAGGAAATGTCTCCATGTCTTCAATGCATGCACTACGGCTGCTAACTCCAAATCATGCGTAGCGTAATTCAATTCGTGAGGCTTCAGTTGTCTTGAAGCATATGAAACAACTCTCCCTTCCTGCATAAGCACTGCTCCAAGTCCTCGACGTGAAGCGTCGCAATACACCTCATAATCCTTGGTTTGATCTGGCAAAATCAACACTGGTGAGGTAACCAAGTGTTTCTTCAACTCCTGGAAACTAGCCTCACACTCCTCAGTCCATTTGAACTTAGTATCCTTCTTCAGCAACTCCGTCATAGGCTTTGCAATCTTTGAGAAATTCTCAATAAATCTCCGGTAGTATCCTGCGAGTCCCAGAAAACTCCGGATCTCTCCAACTGTTGTTGGTGCTTTCCACTTGGTCACGGTTTCAACTTTAGCGGGATCTACTGCTATACCTTCTCCAGATATAACATGTCCGAGGAATCCTACTTCCTTCAACCAAAACTCACATTTGCTGAACTTGGCATATAACTGATGTTCTCTGAGCTTTCCAAGTACCAAACGCAAATGCTCCTTATGCTCCTATTCATTCTTCGAATAAACCAGGATATCATCAATGAAAACCATGACGAACTTATCCAAAAACTCCATAAACACTTTGCTCATCATGTTCATAAAATAGGCAGGTGCATTAGTCAGTCCAAATGACATAACGGTATACTCATATAGTCCATATCGTGTGGTGAATGCTATCTTAGGTATATCCTGTTCTCGAATCTTCAATTGGTGGTATCCTGATCGCAAATCGATGTTGGAAAACACTTTAGCTCCTTGCAACCGATCAAACAGATCGTTGATCATTGGTAGTGGGTACTTGTTCTTGATCGTTACTTCGTTCAATCCTCGATAATCAACAACCATTCTTAATGATCCATCCTTCTTCTCCACTAGAAATACTGGCGATCCCCAAGGCGAAGAACTTGGGAGAATATATCCCTTATCTAGTAACTCCTTAATTTGCTTCTTAATTTCCACCAAATCCTTTGCTGGCATCCTATATGGTCTCTTTGATATTGGCCCAGTGCCTGGCAATAGCTCAATCAAAAACTCAATGTCTCTATCCGATGGCATGCCTGGCAACTCTTTGGGAAATACATCAGGAAAATCCTTTACCACTGGTACTTCCTCCTGCACAACTCCTATTAGGCAATTTACTTGTGTCCTCTTTGGTACATGCCGGAATACATACTTGATCCTTCTCCCTTCTGGTGTGGTAAGCAAAATTGACTTACTAGCACACTCAATATTCCCTTCATACTTTGATAACCAATCCATGCGTAATATCACATTCAATCCTTGAGATTCCAATACTATTAGGTCTGAGGGAAAAACATAGTTACCAATCCTTAATGGTAACCGATCACACCATAGACTAGCCACATATTCTGCTCCTGGCGAGGTTACTAACATGGGTGACCTAAGGGCTTGGGTTGGTAGGTTATGCTTATCCACAAATCTCCTTGAGATGTATGAATGTGATGCACCAGTATCAAAAATAACGAGTGCAGTAAATGACTTAACCAAAAACATACCTATTACTGCATCGAGTTGAGCTTCAACCTCCTCCACATTAACGTGGTTCACCTGTCCCCTGTTGAAAGGGTTCGGCTTCTTTCCAGAGTTTCCATTGCCGTTTTGGCCTTCAGGACATTCATTTGCATAATGTCCTGGCTTCGAACACTTATAACAAGTGACATGGCTCAAGTCCTTCTTGGCTGGGGTTGATGGGGTGTTGCGGTTCTGTCCATTGCTTCCTCCATTCCCATTACCATTCTTGGTGCCATTGTGATTGGGCGAGCTACCTACTCCATGGGTATGCTGAAAATGTCCTCCCGGCCTAGGGGTAAAACATGGCTTCTGCTAAGCTCCTGAATTATACTTTCCTTGTCCATACTTCCTCTTGCGGTTCTCAATTTGCTGCTGGTTCCCTTCAATCATAAGAGCACAGTCTACCAACTCCTGGTAGTTGTTGAAGGTGGCTACCATCAACTGCATACTCAACTCATCATTCAGTCCTTCCAGAAACTTCTCCTGCTTAGCTGCATCCGTAGCAACGTCATATGGGGCATAACGTGCTAGCTTACTAAACTCCTCCACATACTGGCCAACTGTTCGTCCTCATTGGCGCAAGTTACGAAACTCACGCTTCTTCATGGCCATTGCTCCTGCTGAAACATGGGCAGTACGAAAAGCCTGCTGAAACTGGTCCCATGTGACAGTGTCGACTGGGAAGGTGGCTGTGAAATTCTCCCACCAGGATGCTGCGGGTCCTTCTAACTGATGTGCGGCAAACTTAACCTTCTCCACATCTGTGCATCCTGCTGTGGTCAACTCCCTAGCTATCTTGCGGAGCCAATCATCTGCTACTATCGACTCGGTGCTACTGGAAAACACCGGCGGATTCAGCCTAAGAAAACGGTCTAAGTGGTCAACAGGTGGTGGTGGTGGTGGGTTGTTGTTGTTGTTCCCCTGATTCTGATTCTGAACTAGCAACTGCATCAAAGTGTTCTGCTGCTGGATCAACTGGGTGAGCTCCGGCGGAAAGGCAAATCCGGGGTCACGTCTCGGAGGCATCTAAGGGTTTAGAAAAGATGAGATATAAGAATAGAGGGGGTCTAAAGGGAAAACACTACCCATATGCACATGAGGCAAAAACAAACAATTCACTTCAATCAATCAAACAAGGACATACAATCGATCTAACTATCGCAAAAGTCCTCGGACTACTATATTTACATGGTGGACTACTACTACTGATGAGGTGGTCTACTAGAAATATTCTACGGTTGTAGACTCCATGATATCTGCTCCTGCTTCATCAACATAGTCATCATCGCTACTATCTGCTTCCGAGTCGGTGCCGTCGATGATGATGTAGTCTTCCGGGCTAATCTCCTTGGGTTCTTCGTCTTCATCTACGGGCGTAGGGCCTCCCATAAATATTCCAATCTTCTTGATCAGGTCATCATTCTTCTCCACCAATACTTCAATTTCTTCTTCATAGTATTCACGTGTAGCTTTGAGTTCTTCCTCCAGTTCCTTGATTCTAGTCTTAGCCTTCTTCAGATCTATCATGTCGGCGCACATCTGATTCTCCTGGCGTTGAATGTGCTGATTTAACTCCTGGTAAAAGCTGCAATTGATCTATTCTTCTTGGTGCTGATCATCTCCCAGTGTTCATCTCAGCGCCCACAAATCTGGTAGATAGTATCCTTGAGATCCTTGCGGTAGACTTCTCCAATGCGTCCCATGGCGATGTGAGCTGCCATACTCTTTCCTAGACTCCAAGTTGGTGCATCAAAAGAAAACTCTATGGGCTCAGTGACTGGCATGAACGTCCTTCCTGGAACCCGAACTTGAATCATCCAGCGCTCTTCTTCAGGTAAGGTGGCGTTGTAGGTACCCGTGAAGCTTGGTACTCCTATGTTCAGGTATCTAGTGACTTCCTTCAAGTGGCGTCCAAAGGGTGTATCTTCATCCGGTTGGGTCAACTTGTTCCTTGCATCCGCCATCCTAAAGAGTAGAAAAGATAAGAAGTCAGAAGAGAAGAGAGTGAGTAGTGATCTAGGTCTTTAGCTTAGTTGTCGTGTCCTACAGTCAGCGTGTGCTCTGATACCATCTCTGTAGCGACCAGACCTCAAACAGTCTGATCTCTGTGCTCCGGTGTCATCCCTGGATCAGTAATGCTGACACCACACAGTACTCGGAGGATTTATAGCAGAGTAGCAATCACACACTTATTACATCGAGTGTCTCAAAAGAGAACTATTACAATAAATATGGCTTAAGGCCATCTAATAACGATAACAACGGAAGGCTTGGAAGAAAAGTGAGTCCATCAACTCCAACGACATCACTGAGTATAGAACCACGACCTAAAAACTCCTTAATCGTCATCTGAAAAGTCTGCAACATTAACGTTGCAGCCCGAAAACGGGTCAGCACATGGAATATGCTGGCAAGGTAACACATAGAGAGTAATGGAATGAAACAACTATACTATATGCATATTTGGCTGGTGGAAAGCTCTATGGTTACACTTTTTGCGTAAAGCCAATTTTTCCCTACTTCAAAGGAATAAATTTAATTACTATCATGGTGGTTGTTAAACATTGAGAATGGTTGACAGCATTCTCAATCCCAATTAAAGTAACATCATTAAACCCAACAAAATTAACTTTAGAGTAACATGTTGAGATTCACATGAAAATCCAAGTACTAGATACTCAAGATGTCCATAACCGGGGATACGGCTAACCATGATTAGTTTGTTACACTCTGCAGAGGTTTGCGCACTTTTCCCCACAAGACTCGATCGCCTCTGTTTAGTTTCTCGCACTACAGGGTGTTTGAGAAGACGGATGACCGAGACATAGTCTTTCCGAAGCGCTAGCACCTTACGATCGGGTAGACCGTACCACCTACATCCCCTACATCTGCTAGTCTACCACTGTAAGAGTTCGCACAACTTAGTTAACTATTCCAGAGCCCATAATGCCTTGTGGCTGCACACGGAAGTTTCTAGTATGAATAATCTCATGATCCCTTTGGGCCTGGGTGGCGGTCCAAAAGAAAAACAGGCAAGTCCTGGAAACCCCAGGTGCCTCAATCCACCCAGATGTGTGTTAGGTTGCCACCTTAGATAAACCATTAATTAACAATCTCACATCTGTCATGGATATCACTCACCCAATCCACGTCTACTAGCATAGCATGGCATAATAAGCAAATGTAGAAGTAACTCCCAAAGGTTTGACAATAAACAGGTAATAGGTACTACCTCATCTACTTCCCATCCCACAATTTAATTAGATCCTAATCATGCAACGTGTGAGGATTGATCTAATGCAATAAAACTGGGTTGTAGAAAAGGTATGATCAAAGTGTTACTTGCCTTGCTGATGATCCGCAAAACCTAGAGATTCAACGTAACAGGCGGCTCACTCCGGGTATTCTATCGCAGACAAACAAACAAGCCTACAATAAGTACTCATCTAATGCACAGGTAAAACTCAAATAGAAGATCTAACCAGAAAGTTCAACTTAAGAACCCTGGTTGGCAAAAAGAATCAAATCGAATGAAGCAAAAGAAATCAAACGGCGAAAGAAAACAACTTCATTCTAGTAATCTGGATCTAAGTCAAATTTTACAGTAGCAAAAACATGTTTAAGTTGATTAATCGGAAAGAGGGTTTCGAGACGAAACTCCAGGCGCTTGAATCGCCTGATTCCGATAAACGAGCGAAAAGTTATACTAAAATGAAAATCGGATCAGAAATCGCGATCAGAAAATAACCGCGAAAAATCCGACGAAAAAGAAAAACGACGAACATATTTTTTTTAAACAGCACGGAAAACGAGGCGGCGGCGAACCTCGGGCGGCGCGCAACTCCAGCCGCGGCGGCGGCGGGCGGCGGCGGCGGCTGGGGCTAGGGTTAGGGCGGCGGGGTGGGCTGGCTCGGCTCAGGCCTTGGGCGCGCCTTATAAAGGCCCCGGCCAGGGAGTCCTGGCCGAGTACGGCCCAAAGTCGGTTCCTCGTTTTTTTTAAATAATTCCGCTCGGAAGAAAAATAAAAAGAAATACTAAACGGACTCCAAAAATCACGAAATAAATTTTCCCGGGTTTCTAAAATCAAGCCCGATATAGTGAACATTTATCTGGGCCCAAACTGGAACTTTGAAAAACGCGCATTTTTCCTAAATTCAAATAAAAATACCGAAAAACTCCAAAATAAATCTTACTTGATTTTTTTTATTAAATCCTCAATATTTCTATATTTTGGGAAAGTCATTTTATTCCCGCTCTCATATTTTTGTAATAGAAATAATTGATGATAAAATAAATAAAATCAAATGATCCTGTTTACATAATTTGAGAAAACTCAAATATGTAAATAACGAAATTCCCAACTCTCTCCGCGGGTCCTTGAGTTGCTTAGGATTTTCTAGGATCAAAACCAAAAGCAAAATAAAATATGATATGCATGATGATCTAATGTATAACATTCCAAATTGAAAATTTGGGATGTTACAGTTTTGGTATCACCGAATGGAGCGATCGCTCCCACCGAGTTTTCCTGACCAACTCTCTATTTGCTTGTTAATGAAATCGGTCTCACCGTGTTGAAGTAATCGGTCAAACCGAGATCAAGTTTTGACCTAACCCTAGCTCATTGGTTCCACTGAGTTGATCATGTCGGTCCCACCGCAAATCCTAACATTCATATTTTGAACTAAATCGGTCTCACCGAGTTCATACATTCGATCTGACCGAGTTGACTATTTTGTGTGTAATGGCTAGATTTTGTGTGGAGGCTACATATACCCCTCCACCCTCCTCTTCATCAGAGAGAGAGCCATCAGAACATGCCTACACTTCCAGATTCATTTTCTAAGAGAGAACCATCTACTCATGTGTTGTGACCAAGACATTCCAATCCAACCACAAGAATCTTGATCTCGAGCCTTCCCGAAGTTGCTTTCCACTACTAACATCTTTCCACCACAGCCAAAGATGTGTGAGAGAGTTGAGAGTTTGGGAGACTATCATTTGAAGCACCAAAGCAAGGAGTTCATCACCAACACACCATCTATTACCTTTTGGAGAGTGGTGTCTCCTAGATTGGGTAGGTGTCACTTGGGAGTCTCTGTCAAGATTGTGCAGTTGAACGAAGGAGTTTTTAAGAGCAAGGATATCGCCTACTTCGTGAACATCTACCCAAGTGAGGCAAGTCCTTCGTGGGCGATGGCCATGGTGGGATAGACAAGGTTGCTTCTTCATGGACCACTGGTGCACGTCGGTCCTAAACAAACGGTTTTTTACCCCTTTACGTGACGGCATTTGGAACCGTCGCCAAGTGAGTGTGTGCGACAGGGTGTCCTTCCCACACGACCCAGAAATCATCGGGGATAGGCCCTCCTGGGACCCAGGCTGGGACCGTGTGCGATCGGGCGAGGCATCAAAACCCAATCATTTCTGTAGGTATGTACATCCCACATGGTGAATCCCAGAAATCATTTTCGTAGGTATGTAGATCCCACACGGTGAATCCAAGAAATTATTTCCGTAGGTATGCACATTCCACACGGTAATCTGAGAAAATCATTTCCGTAGGTATGTACATCCCACACGGTGAATCCCAGACAAACATTTTCGTTCGTATGTATATCACACAGTCAATCCAAGGAATACTTTTCCGTTCTTATGTACATCCCACACAGTCAATCTAGGGAAAACGTTTCCGTTTGGATTTTTTTTGACTTAGTCCCATTAACAGCCATGTAATTGGGCGATGGATATGCGTATTTTTTTCTAGTATGTTTTTGTACTTATAATAGTTGTTGTTCTTCACTGAATAACTATCCTGAACTTCTGTGTGATAATCGTTTTTAACATGTTAATTTGAGGTTGTTATTTTTTGGATTTAAATATTTTTATAGACATTGAAATCACCAGTACGCGTATTGACAAATGCGGTAGCGCGACGCCGAGCAGGGAGGAGGGGGGGTCGGGACCCCCCTCCCCTCCCCCTGCGAGGCCGAGACAGGAACGAGATGGAGCAGGCGACGACACGACGTGCCGCGTCGTCGCATGCGGAGGCGAGTTCGTCACATCCATGACCCCACTATCTATCTTAGGGTTTTTAGGGTTTAGGGTGCGTGCGGTGGGGGTGGAAACAGAATAACCGCATTGCGTCCTGTCAAATCCTAGCGCGCAGTAATGCGGTAGCGCGAGGCCGAGCAGGGGGGAGGGGGGTTGGGACCCCCCCTTCCCTCCCCCTACGAGGCCGAGACAGGAATGAGCCGGAGCAGGCGATGACACGGCGTGCCGCGCCGTCGCATGCGGAGGCGAGTCTATCACATCCGTGACCTCACTATCTCTCTTAGGGTTTTTAGGGTTTAGGGTGCGTGTGGTGGGGTTGGAAACAGAATAACCGCATTGCGTCCTGTCAAATCCTAGCGCGCAGCAATGAGGTAGCGCGAGGCCGAGCAGGGAGGAGGGGGTCGGGACCCCCCTCCCCTCCCCCTGCGAGGCCGAGACAGGAACGAGCCGGAGCAGGCGACGACGCGGCGTGCGGCGTCATCGCATGCGGAGGCAAGTCCGTCACATCCATGACCCCACTATCTATCTTAGGGTTTTTAGAGTTTAGGGTGTGTGTTTTAGTTAGATATGAACTTCGTCTGTTTTTGTAGTTGAACTTCTTCTTTTTGTTTCTTTGGATTTATTTATTCTTATTTATTTACTTATTTTATTAGAGTAGTTGAACTTATGTTCTTTATTTTTTGAACTTCTTTCTCTTTGTTTTTTTAGGTGCATATTTATTTATGTATTTTTCTTCCTTTGGTAGTGTATTTTCTGTCTATTTTTGGTTTTAAGGATATCAACAGTGATATTGTGTGATCTTATCT